>NW_006800222.1:227921-234790 GCF_000485575.1 Poecilia formosa
AATTATATCTGCAAAATGAAATGTGGCTGTTAAACATGTAGACACGCATTTCTGTCGGATCACAGCTGTGAAGCGTCTTTGTTCAATGGAAGCAGCCATTGGTCGCTTTTGTTCCACAGTGTCACCTTGTGGCCATGTTGGTGAATGACACCCTCCCTGTTATTTAACAATTGAACAAAGCTGCAGTTTGACTCAAGTGACATGAAATCAGGAGACACATTCCCGCGGCAGACTGACTTGTCCGCAGACTGCCATGTCTGTGTGTCTACCGCTCAGAAACAAGAACCGCCTGCCTGTGTTTTCCTTCCTTTATCTCTGTGATGAAGCTGTGGATCCTTTCTGATGGGAGTCTCTCACACACACCGAGAGCAAGACATGGATCATCGTGTCGCCACAGGACCTTCTGTGCATCTTTGGTGTGTCTTATGCGCATCTGTCTCAGTCAGGGTCAGTGAGGGATGGCGCTGTGAGGCTCCTTTGGCGGCGGTATTTATTTAGTACAGACTCGGCTGCTGTCTCAGCTGTCAGCAGGAAAACGCCCCCTAGTGTTCCTTTCATGACGAAAGAGACGCTTTGAAGGATATAGAGCGGCACTCTTCTGGAACGTTTCGTCACGTTACAACCTACATTTCGCTACGCATAACAGAGAAGTGGAGGAAAAAAATATAAAATTATTTTCAACATTTTCTAAAGAAAACAAAAAAAACAACAAAAACTGAATATAGTGACATGTATATGAAAAAAAAAACACTTTTGTAAGTCTTTTGAGGTGAGGGAGCATTGTGTCTCTAAGTATAACTGGAAACAAAAGGATTGTCCATCCTTTTTTGCTAACTAGTTCAAGCTATGTCAGACTGGAGGATCCGTAAACATCAGTTATTGATTATGAGATGCTCCGGTCTTGGAATAGGCCATTCTAATGCCCCTCAACTCATAAGCCTGTGACGATAACAACTTTTACTGGACGATAAATTGTCCCAGAAGATATTGCGATAAATGATAATTTTGTTGCTTTGACACAATTTTCAAGCAATTTAATGACAAAGGCATAATAATGCAAGAACACATTCTCAAAGATGAATAAACTTTAAATTTGAGTGAACATTTAACACTGGAACTGGGAGACATTTAAAATATCCAAAATAAACAACAGAAAAAAACAAATAAAGTGAATTATGAAGTCTTTGTAAAGAAATATGTTCTTCAAAAAAGGGATAGTTAAGACCAAAACACCAGACTGAAGACTTTTATCATCCAGTTTTGGGTAGAAAGAGAAAAACAGAAAATCATGCAAATGAAAATGATTGAACTTGTTTTAATTTATCATGCGATTAATTGATTTATTGTTTATTGTGACAGACCTAGCTTCTCAGTGAATTAGAATATCGAAAAGTTAATTTATGTCAGTAGCTAATTCACTAAGTGATGTTTGATCACTAACATGATAGCCAACTTTTGAAGCCGTCACAGAACAGCTGGTCACATTTCCCACAAGTAAATTTTAGTTGATCTTGAACGCAGCAGCATTTATTTAGGGGGATGTCAGAGAAAAGTTAAAAATCTGGCTGGATTTACATCTTTTTCCTTGAAATTTGCACACACATTTGAGCCCACTTTGTTGCCGTCCTTTTAGATTGAATTCTGCTCATTTCAGCGCACAAAACGGCAATGCTTAATTTACTGACTGGTACAAAGTGCTGGGGCCAAGGCTCTCAAAGAAGATGGGAGACGTTTGTGTGGGCTTCTGCACTGCTTACTACAGGAGAAACATTGACTCACACTCCTCCCTACGACTGCGTGACTATCCTGCTGACTCTAATACAAATAACTCATGCTTTTTCTTCAACTGACTTCTTCGGGCGAGGGGGGTGGAGGGGTGACGCTCTGCAGCCCTTTGTGTATCATTACATCAAAGTAGAATGGCGGAGTTACAGACAGGCTGCTGAATCTGGATGCAGCAGTCATTACCGAGCAACACGACAGAAAATATATTGTTTGGGCACAAGTTTAGCGTTTCGCGACAGTTCTGTTTTTTTTCCCCAACCACAGCTTCTTTGTCGTATCCTTCCTCAAGCAGTGGTGAACAAAGAATGCTCTGAGCAGCACTTTCTATTGGAGAGCATAATGAGGCTGAATAGGACTGCTTGCTTCACGTAGAGTTATGAAAGAGTAAGGCCAGAGCTCTGATTAGCTGACTTAATTCAGTCCTTTGGCACAAATAACCCAGACACTATCTAATAAACACAGAAAGAATGAACAATTCCTCATGCACACGGTTTGTGTGCGGCAATGAAGTTCATCCCCATCATACTAATAAGCCTGAATCAAGCCAAGGAAAACACAAATTAAATATGCACTTGATTTTGACCTCGCCAATGACCTGCAGAGAGAAACATTTGATGAAAGGTTTGCACCTTTCAACAAATTACATTTGATGAAAGGTCCAAACCTTTACACAAACAGCTACGCTTGTGTGGCCAGTTAATGTTCATGCGCCGGTGCAGGTGGAATCTACTTTCAACGTGGACTTTAATTGTTATTTTTTTGACGCTGCCGAGTCCGAAAACAACGTCTGCGCTCTCTGTTTTACAGCTTCTTCTTTGTTGTTGCTGCTTTGAATCAGCTGTAAAGTCCTTCCTGAACTGCTGCAGAGTGACCGACCTGGTCGCTTTGAGTGGGCATGCAAAGGTAGTCATTACACAACCCCAGTCTACATTCCAACTGCTTGGTAGACGTTTAAGGCTGGAAAGGTCTGGTTAAAGAAAGCTGTGGCTTTGGCAAAAAAAAAAAAAAACAGCTTTAGTGCTCCAGATGTATTGTGTAGCATATATGATGGGATTACTGGCAGCCCCCTGCTATGGCCAGAAAGAGAGTTTACTGGAGCAATAAAAGGAGCCAACACAGAGATGCTTCAGGCTGCAGAAGTAAAACAATGACCTCAGCGACATCTGTTATTTTAAGGCAAGAGGAAAGGTAGTAACCTGGGAGAAATTTAAGCACTTTTGCAAATTACACACCATTGCAATACAGACGTCACTTGGGAAATTTAATCTGGCAACTTTAAGCTGCTAATAACCTAAATGCTAAATCAGTTAAAGTTACAGTTACAGTACCTCGCTAAGTAGTCACAAACTTTGATCGTTACTATTTAATTTTTTAATAGTAACGGTTGTGACATTACAACCACAAACATGTATTTTTCTGTGTTGAAACATCATAAAGTAGTGGATAATTGGAAAGTAAAATTGAATCAGTTATATTTACAAAAATAAAATAAAATAAAATAAAATAATAATACACTTTCAAATATTTTTTCAAACCAAACATTTAAGTCCACCTGAGTCAATTATTTGTAAAGCCATCTTTGTAGTTAATCTTCACAACACAGCATTGGATGTCTGGGAAGAGCACGTGAAAGGGGAAGGAAGTGACGCAGTTTATTTTATTTAAATTTTTTTTTAATACTTCGGCGCGCACCTGAGGAGGTTCTGGCGCGAGGCCGTTGCCCCGTATTACCGGTGGGATTAATCTTAAACCCGAATTGGGATCCCGGTGAACTATTTCTTTTCTTGCCGGGACTTCAAAGGAGGCTCACTTTAAAGCAGACGGACGCTCGAGATCTGGTGAGATTTTCTTTCTTTTATTTCGCCGCGCTGATGCCGGGGATAGGTGAGAGTTTTCCTCACTCCCCTTTAATTCAAACTCTCCTGCAAAGTTGAACTGACAGTTTGAACAACTTACCCTCTTGATTTATGTGTTTACAGGGAACTGTGGGATGAAGCATAACCAATTCCTTGATTAAATTGTGTAAAGTGCATTTGTTGTTACCCTTCTTTGCCAGTCTGTTATTAATTTATTTATTAGGGCTCTCTGCTGGAGGTAAATCATTTTCCATCTACTGGGTTATTTCTTCACCTCAATTCACAACACGCTATGCTAGCAGCTGGTGGAGGGAGAATGAGCAGCTCCACAGATTGATTGACAGCACTAGGACCCTCCTCCTGACTTTGACTAGTTGTTGCTAGTTAGCATTGGGAGATTTTCACTGATCACCTGTGTCATGACATAGTGACAGGTTCAAAAGACATGTAAAAACGCTACACGTTAAATTCTGTAGCTTTTAGGTTTATGTTTGGGATATAACCTACCTTGGCCTGTCGCAATAAATCACTTAATCACATGATAAACTAAAACAAGCTCAATTTCCATTTGCATGATGTATTGTTTTTCCATTTTCTCTCTCTGCCAAAAGGCTGTATGACATACATCTTCAGTGTGGTGCTTTGGTCTCAAATAGCCCCTTTTTTGAAGGACAATTTTGTTTACGGAAACATCAGAATTCATTTTACTTGTTGTTTTGTTTATTTATTTCGGACATTTAAAATATCTCCCAGTGATAAATGTTCATTAGAAGTTAGAGTTTATTGATATTTGAGAATGTGTTCTTGCATTATTTGCCATCACCATTAATGATAGTTGAAAATAGTCTCAAAACAACATTATCGTTTATCGCAATAACTTCTGGGACAATTTATCGTCCAGCAAAATTTGTTTTTGTGACAGGCCTATTCCTGTCCCTAAATATTCTCAAGAGCTTTGGGTAGTGACTGAAAGAATGAGATGTCTGTGAATGCCTGGGGATTATCCCTCAGTAGCTGGCACAAGTGGCAGGGGAAAGGATCGTCTGGGTTGCTTCTGCAACTCTGGACAGTCTTTTCTTTTTCTCTTTTTATTTTAGGAATTCATTAGTTTTGAGAATCAAGTGTTCTTGTAGCAGGTTAATTCTAACGGGTATTTTAAACCATGATAAAGGTTTTTCTCAGCCATCTACTTCCACAAAATCTCTGAGAGATGGAAGATGTGGACTTGTTGAAAAGTTGCTTGTGCGTCATGGTAACATCATGGCAGACATGATACCAAAACAATCACGAAAAGCCCTGTTCAGCTCTCCTGCGCGCAGACAGAATCAGATGAGTCTGGTGCATCATGAGTAGGAGAGACATAACTTGGGTAGCAGTGCTGGGACAGACAGAGATAATGGATTATGCGAACAAGCAGTTGTTCAGAGGCAAAGGTGAAATCGTCTCAAAATATATGGATGCTAACTATTACTTTTTAAGCTTTAAATTTGATTCATTGTTTCTGTCTTTGTGCCAAGTGCTACTTTGTTTCTGATATATGAATCTGTGCTCCAGGGGAAGTTTTAACAGTTGCAGAATTATAATAATAACTCAACCATGTTTTAAGTGTCACTACACTCAACAGCAATGTGATTTGTTTTTTTTTTAAACTTCAAATTTGTTATGTTTTTGGGACTGCGACTGCTGAAATATGCATCTTAGAGTATTCAAATTTCACTGGTTCAGATGCCCCAAAAAGGACTTTCCCAAGAGTGTTTACTCCATCGGTCATCACAGGTGCCAAAAGCCATCCTGCATTTAATTTTTAAAACAATATTTTCTTCAGGGATACCTGATTGACTGCAAGCACTGTAAATATTCGGCATCAGCAGCAGGGTTTGAACATTGTGTTGGCAAACATAAATACCAACAACCCCTGTTGTATAAATCAGAGTTGAGAGAAAATATGGAAACTGGGATGTGACTGAACATGATCCTGAGAACATTCAAACATAAGAAATGCTTAGCACCCTGCCATATGAAGACATAATGCTTGGTTTGGGGAACATCCAAAAAGTACTACCTCTCTATCAGATCCATCTTTCATCATCACCCTGAGGCCCAGAAAATGAAATAAAGATTATGTAATGAACCCAGAAATCTGCTCCGATTCCTGGAAACGTTTCCCAAAGTGGAAGCCCATACCAAGTCCCATAAACATGTTTTGGATTTTAATTGAAATGATTAGTCTGTTTCTTCCCAGGAGTGACAAACGGCAAAAAAAAAAATTCTGGCATAGAAAACGCTGCAGTCGCAACACAATCTTAAATAAATAGGATGCCAACATTGTACGAGATATTAATGATTTGTGGTTTGAAATCAATGTTGGGATTCTCAGGAATGTGTGTATAAATGTACTAATGGGCCAAAAGAAATCCTGGCACATAACTCCCTGATGTAGGTTTTATGTTAGAGCGCTGCACTTGTCAAAGCCTCCTCATTAGGCACGTATGTCTGCTGAACAATGTTCAGTCGCTATGATGTGTGAGGTTATTCTTGCTAACATAGCACATGAAGTCATAAGGGTTTGACAAATAACTACAAACAGCAACTGAAAGCTGTTAGTTGTTGTAAAAGTTATTGTTACTCGAAGAGCTATTATTAGTCATCAGTAATAAACCCCTCTGGTGTTTTTTTAACAAGGCACTGCAGTGAAAAGCAGAGACTGAGGAAATATTTGATTTAACTTAATGGGTTGATTTAGGAACATCATTTGTTCTCAAAGTTTTAACACCCCTAGAATTAGTCATGTTTTTCCCCCCTCAGATTTCAACCACAGACGTCTGTGTGTTTTATTGGGATTTAATGAGAACAACACAAAGAAGGAAAAGGACACAGTTTTGTACGTCATGTTTAGCTGCCTTTATTCTAACACCTCTAGAGAAACTGATGCCTTTATAAATCAAATACTTCTTACATAGAATCCACTCGAGGCAAGAAGCTGTTCTGACTTTCAAATAAAAGAAAAATTAAAAAATCCACTGTTTGTGGGTGTGAATACCTTTGTGATGCACTGAAATACTGTGCAGTGTTTGGAAAACCCTTGAGGTCTTTTTAATTGAGGCACTCTAGCGAAGAACAAATCAATTGAGACTGAGAAGGAAAAATATCAATTTAAAATACAGTGTGCCTTTTACGAGATCTGTTGACCCGTTACCACCCCCACACACACACACACACACACACACA
>NW_006800222.1:234800-246217 GCF_000485575.1 Poecilia formosa
CACACACACACACACACACACACACACACACACACCCCACACACACACACACACACACCAAAGAGCCGACAGTATCCCTACCAATATCAGAACATCTTCAGAGATGGGCTGAGGATGTACAACGGGGTGGAAGAAAACTGGAAAAGGATGATGCGAATCTTACGATACGTCCTGTATGTTGGGAAACACTTGAACAAACGTCCTGTACACAAATGGGAAGGACGATTAGGAATGTTTCCTGCTTCTGTTTGAGTAATCTCAGAAAAGAACATTGATTCACCGGAGCAATAAAACCTATTGGGTAACAGCTTCAGCCTTCATTGAAGTGTGACCAGTGGCTCAGAGCTGGCGTGTGGTGAACTGGGTTAAAGGGCCTGGCATGTTGCGCGCCTGAGTCCGTGTTCCTTCCACGAATTCTTCTCAGCCCAGCGCTGCATCCTTTCGAGGGTGTGAGTCAGCACATGTTCAACCAGGATCTGATGTAATGAGGCTTCTGAAGGCGCTCTTTAGGAGGAGGGATAGTGGGAGAGCACCAGCACACACCCTCGTCCGGGACAATACCTGGGTGGTGCGCTAACCCCAGAGACACGGTGGGAACGTGGGCTGTCTCATACCTGAGGCGGCCGGATGGGATGTGTGAAACTCCCATGAGCCGTGGCGTGGACTCAAACACGAAGTGTGACTCGGCCTTACATCCTGGATAATTTCACGGAGTTGGGGTGAGAAGGAAATGCAGTAGAGATACTGAGTTTAAATTCTGGTAAACTGAAGTCAATCAAAGGCCCTGAGTGGGCAGTGGCTCGACTACCAAGCAGTCTTGGGCAGCATGACACAATATCGGGAGGGATCACCAAGCTGGGTCTGTGGGAAAAGAGAGGCAAAGGGCATGATTGGTGACCTCTGGTAAGTGGTGACCTTACTGTTGGAAGGGGACTTTTTCCAGTGAGACCCCAGAGGACGCTTCCCTCCTGTGCCTGCTGTGGTGGATGAAAACAACAAAAACCCCAACAGAAAATCACACAGTTTATTTTCTACTCCACTCTCTGTGCTCCTTCTGAAGCTCTGTGCTTCAGACAAAAGTTGAAAATATTTTCAGCCAAATATGTTTGCAGGGCTAATGTTTGGGTTGGTGATGAGGTTCAAGCCCGATAGTTGTGTTCTTTTTTTTATTGTACTCATAACATAATGTTCGTCTTCTCCAAGTGTACACAGCGCAGAGTTTTCAGTAAACCAGCAGAGACGCTCGTCATAGTCCCAGAGTAAACTAACACTTCTAGGAAGACGTGCGCAAACAGTTGAGATTCTTCCTGCTCCCGCTGATGTAACAGGCCTGCGAAAGCTCTCCGGGATTCGAGCGCTGTGACGTCTGCTGAACGTGGGAGTTTATTCTGCCGCTCTTAATTTTTACTGGCACAGTTTCAGGCTTGGATTAAATGTGATGCTGATGTGTTCACTGCAGGAAGGTTGATTTAGTGGCGGCTAACTCACGGACAATTTAAAACAATTCAGTCTCAAATTTACAAAAGGCCTTGTGCGCTCTCAGGCAGTGAAGCGGTGTACAGTGCCTTGCAAAAGTATTCATCCACCTTTTTTGTCACTTTAAAAGCACAAACCTCAGAGTTATTTTCTTGGGACTTGGAGGCAGTTGGTTGCACAGTTGGTTGCACTGGATGTTATTTGGGGGAAAGGTGGTATTTTTTGCCAAACAAAATGGACCATTTTTGTTCTACATAATAATTGAGCACAACTTTGTGTAAAGTTTAAAATATGAATCCTTTGCTTGCTCACTTTGTCTGGACACAACAAATGTGGCTTCAGGAGTGAGTTTCTTTGCCGCTTCAGGTAACTTTCATCCTGGCCATTGCCTTCCTTTGCCTTCGTTCTTCCATTGAGCTCACTTTCTCAGGTAGGAATTCAAAGGGGCCAATCAACGAACAAAAGGAGAAATTGAGTACGTGGATTTTCTCTGGTGTTTTAGAATTGTACTCTTCCTGTAGTTTTAGCAAAAGCAGCAGGTGAAGTGAACAGAGCCGATAAGTCTGTGTAGGCCAAGCTTCCAAATATTGAGCTTTGTTCGGCTCGGCACTTCTCTTTTTGTCGTAGGGGATTGTTGTTTACAGAGCAGGCAATTTCTGGTAAGCTTCATAGCATTGAACTGGCATTACATATGTGACGGACAGACATTAAGGACTGAGGCCACGCCTCCAGGAAGTAATCACAACTGTGTCCAGAGCCTCTGGACAAAGCAAATATTGTAGAATAAGGCGCTGCTTTTTTTTTCTTACACTTTTAGAATCACAGATGCTTCAAAAATATATAGTCAAATGAAGGCAACAAAAGAAACGCAACATATTTTCTTTCACTCAAGAAAAGCCCTCCCAGCTGAGCTTCTAGCTGACGTCTGTCTGACTGTACTGATATCACACCTGCGGGTCAGCTGGGCTATCACAATCTCCTGTCTGAGACGTCCAGGCCTCGAACGTCTCCCCAGAGTCGGACTGCGGTCAAATAATCACCTTCTGACTCAGCGCCTCTCTTCCCACAGGAACATTCAGGGAATCAGTTCAACTTGGAGCTCTCCAGATTTACCCAGCACCAGATTTTTCTGCAGACGAGCAGTGATTCCCTGCTCTGCTTCAGTCCCTTCGTTCTCCGTTTGCCTTTGTTCGTCTGAGGTTTAATCTTAAGCGGTCGGCTCGAGACGTTCTCTCTTGGGTTGGTGACGTTCTCCAGGACTTATCCATGCTGACTGGTTTACTCTCCAGTTGACTGTATGGATGGAAATTGCAGCTTGGATTCATCAGGATTAGCTGAGTTTGGTCTTTGAAGTTTTATGTCAGCATTCTTTTTTTTTTTTCTTTTTTTTTTTTTAAAAAAACACGAGCCCAGAGTCTGGACCTAGACTCATAATAGCTCTTCTATTTTGAATTTTGAAAGTCATTTCTTCATCCTGCTTTTGGAGGTTTCACTGATGTAGAGTGAAACTGTATATATATATATATATATATATATCAGTTCTGACCAGAGATTTATGTCCAGTTATCATGGGAATTATTGTCATATTAACTTAAAACATTTAGTAAAGAAAAATCTGGAACTTTTGTGGATTCTTGTTATTCTACACATGTTCAAAAATCAAATAAACAGCTTCAAAATTGAAGATTGCATGTGTCTCTACAATCTACAATTAATTGTAGATTGGAAAGACGATCTACAATAAATTAAAAGTTGTGCACCTATTTATTGTTTTGTTTTTGTGCAACCATTCCACCCAACAATAAAGAGTCATTAAAAACATGCATGACTATGCTGTGTGCAAAAAACACTTAAGAAAGCAAGAATAAAATATCCAGCAAAGATAATCGCTAATCAACTTTTGTATGATCTGCTTTTATCCCCAATTGGGGGCGGGGGGGAATCTTGCAAAACACAATGTGACAGCAATGTTGGGAGCAAAGGCACACTAAACAGATAACTAATCTCAGATTGTTCCCTTTCCTCGTTTGAGGTCTGTCCCATATCCGACGGGAACGTCGGAGCAAAGAAAGGGATAAACATGGTGCCTTCTCGTCCTTTTCCATTTATCTGACAGTCGGGCTGTTAATTCGAAGGGAGTGTGTTTCTATGAAGGCACATTCCCTGAATGTTCAAACTATCTGCAAAGTAGAACAGAGCCAGGAGCAAAATCTGCAGGGGGTGAGTGGGAGTATGAATGTGTGTGTGTGTGCGTGTGTGTGTGTGTGTGTGTTTTGATACTGTATTTATGTTGTGTGTGCAATAGAGCTAATCAGAAGCCACAGGAGATGGAAAGTAGGAATACTGAGACATGATCAATGTGAAAATTTTCAGTAAAAGACGACTTTCTGTTCCTTTCACGGTTCACCTCCACTTTTCCACAAACCTGCAGCCTTATAACTACGTTGATGAAAAAGTATGTCATTTGTCAGGATGACTAGTAGTTGAAAAGGTAAAGAAGTAAAGTCCTTAAGTACCCTGTACAACATGTATTTTTCTCTAAAGCTAAACTATTGTAATTACCACTGAAACATGAGTGCATGATTGTGTTTGCCTTAGAATGAAAGCAAATCTAACCTAAATGAAACAGCCCTGAGAGAGCAGTGAAGTTTAGACTTTCATTGCGGATATATTTTATTGTTTCAACACACACACAAAAATAAATTCAGTCAGCAAAAAACACGAGTTTATGTTCAGAAAGTGCATCATTTACAACATGTGTATGGATAAACTACTAGGATAATTACGTGGATCATCACACTTTGCCATATGAATTAACACAAGCCTGTAAAAATACCTTTTTGCATACTTTGAAACATTTTAACCATGATGACGATATTGCTAGTCATGGTGAATTAGCAAATCATGATGCTGAAATTTCACATCGTCGCATATCTAATTAACTTAGATGGAGGAAAGCGACAAAAACAAAAATCAAATCTTGTACAGTGATTCATTTCATACATATCCAACCAATAAAATACTGCCATGGATGTATGAATCTGTATTTCTCTTAATTACATTTTTATATAGCGTCAATTGATTCACAACAAATGTTGTCTCCAGGCGATTTATGATAATTATTTCCGCTCAATCTTAACCACACTATTAAACGCACTGCATTAGTGAAATCACCAGATTGGTTTTGTTGTAATTGTGTTCATCATCCTATCAGAATCTCACACTGACCCGTTCCCACCAGGTACCTCCGTCACTTCGGCCGACCCCAGCTATTAGCACCCATTCAGACTTAAAACAGGGCTAATCAACCATTTTAACGTCCAGGTTTGATGGTTTCTCATCATCCAGTCTGCCTAGCTTCCTTGTCGGCCTACAGAGTTTTTCATGCGCGACTCTGATCTTCTGCCTCACCACTGAGTTCTCGTTTAACCTCCCACCCCGGGGGGATCAAGCTGTTTAGAGGAACCATCTTTCATCTTCGCGGGTGGACGTTTTGTCTGCGGTTGGAAAATGCCAGACAATGTAAGTGACATCTACGAGGGTTTTATTTGCTCGCTTCGGTTTGCTGTGGTGTTTGAGATTTGCGTTTTGTCTAAAGTTTGGGTTTCTCCACATGACATTTAATAGGACGATATAAATGCGTTTGTGCTGCACCAGCGTTACTGGGTTCCTGAGATTTCATACAAAGGTAAATCCAAATTCTGTGAAAGCAGCATGCCGTTTGTGTAGCCAGCGTTGGTGCTTGAACCTGCTTACAGGGCCCTGCTGTCAGGCACAAAAAGCTCCACTTTGGCCCCCATCTGACTCTGACCATGGGACTGTCGGGCATTAATCCTTTTCTGCCAAACCCTGTCAACACCTGCTCATTACACCACTTAGTGAGAACCCCTCTTGTGTATACCTCAGCAAAAAATGGGACAATACCTTTATGGAATGTAGAAAAAACAATGAGGCGCTCTGAGAGTCTGGTGCTGGCGGAGAGAATGGTGAAATATGTTCTTCCTGAAAATGTTTTTGGGTTTTTTGATGGGCTTACTTCATAAAACCGCGAAATGTTTCCAAGCTTTGTCACGTTACCGCCAACAACTTGGTGGAAGGGAAAGGAGGGCTCGTTTTCAACTTTTTCACAAATACAAAAAAATTGAAAGGAGGTCTTTGGTTTAGCTTAGCACATCTAATGACTGACATTTTTGCCAAGTTTTCTTTAAAAAAACTCAACCTGATCCGAAGTTGGACGTTTGGTGAACAGCCATTTTCAAGACTTTGCAACTAGATTTAGGTCTGTGCTTTGACTGGGACATTATTACACCTAACTGTGCTTTGTCACAAAGTTATAGGAGTTATATTCATCTCCCCATCAATGATGACCAAAAATACTTTTTGTAACTCAATGTTATCAGTCGACATCATGTTACGTCAGCACCCACTATACTGTGCATGTTGCCTGCAGAAATAAAGCAAGAATATTTTATTTCCAGCTATTTAAACAATTTACAATTAGGCTAAACCAATTGGCAGCCAGCACCTTTATTTTCCATCTGGTACGTAGTTTTCATAAATACGTTTTCTCATCATTTATACACTTACTTGCTTGAAATGGGCCATTAAAATATCCCCCATTCACTTATGTCACTTATTTCTTTCAGTGTGATAAACAGCTGGAGTTCGCTCGCTGACAACATGCTAGCTAATGTTAAAATAGCAAGACCACAGCACGTAACCATGGCAACCAGTGACAGTAAAGGGAGGCGGGCTCTTTATGTAGTCAGGTTGCGTTTGCATCCGCCATGTAAAAATGAAAAAAAAAAAATCGCTCTGTAGCACTTTACCTGTACGTCGGTACGAAACACCTTCCACGTGCTGACCTTCAGTAAAGAGGGCTGAAGACTAACGTTTGATTTATTTTCTTCCTTTTGTGTGTGTGAAACATGTTGAATCATGCTCCTTCCATGTCACCTTTATGGACTACTGTGATGTTTTGCCATATAAAACCCCCAATGAAATCCACCTAAAGCACTGGAAAGCTCCTACTTGTGTGACGTCACCTCGTGACAAGTATCAGCTGTCGCTCTCTCCTACGCTCTGTTCATTTCACAGACTCAGCAAAATATTCCCAGCTTGTTTCTTTCAAATAAAAAAAAAAAAAAAATTGCAGCAAAGACGTTTTTTTTAAAATTTTTTTTTATTTACTTTTGTTGAATCACAGAGCTGCTGTGTCTGCACTGTTCATGCAATCGGTGCATGCTGGTGTGCTCTTTCTGCACACACACAGAAAAAAACTCCCTCATATGTCTCTTTCTTTGCGGTATAAGCTCAGAGGTAGTGCCTGTAGCTCGCCTGGCCTGCTGCGTCTGCAAACCCGAGTCTGGGGGAACGAGTGATGATGTAGGATCTGACCTTGCGCCCCTCCCTGTCTCTTTTACTCCTGTGCTAATGCTCCTCTGGAGAAGCAGCTGCTCAGTGAGCTCATCCCCGCTCCAGAAGACTGCAAATAAACCCTCTTTGTCCTTCTCAGTCGCACTGCTCTCTCCTTCCGCCCCCCCAACCCCCCGCTCTTATCTGTCCAACTTTTCCTCGTGGAGTATGGCTCGCCCCCATTTGTTGCTGATTTGGCTGACAAGTTGTCAGCAGAGCGGCAGCATAAGGTTTCGTGCACTTTAGAAGTGGCTGTCACCGAGAGGAGGAGAGCTAATGATGCAAACAGGCTTCAGTCAACAACGTAGGACATCAGTGAGAGCAAGTTCGGAGTATGTTTTTTTTTTTCTACCTTCACCTACATAAACCGTGAAGATTAAACATTTTTCCTTCCAGAGATGCTACTTTCCAGCCTCTCCAAAGACTCACTTCGCCAACCCTTAAATTGCCCTGTGCAGTGCCGTTCAGAAGCACTCGTCTTAAACTTTTTCAAAGTTTTTGTTGCAATTTTCAATATTTTTGAGATTTTACTGATACACCAGCACGCAGTGCTGAATAATTCTGAAGATTAAAAGAAAAACAAAACAAAGCAAAGAACCCAATACAGTTTTAAAAAAAAAAAAAAAACTGATAAATCTGAAAAGTGTGGCATGGATTTGTATTCAGGCTCTTTTGCTCTTACTCTTTCACCCAAATACAAAATCAAGTGTGGCCAACTGCTTTCAGAAGTCACCAGATTTGTAAAATCGGTCTTCCTGCGTGTAACTTAATCTGAGTACAAGTCCAAATGTTCTGTGAGGAACTTTTTATTTTAAGGGAACATTAGTGAACAAATGACATCAAAAAGGAGAACGTTTTGGAGAAGTTTAAAAGCAAAATTTGGTTATAAAATTACATCCTTGGCTCTAAATATCTCAAAGTGCTGTTTCACAAAAACAAAACTGCAACACGTCCTTCACACTAAAGTTCTGGCGCCCTTCATCGCATTGTCACACACAACACATCCGTTCATTCAGCTTCCCACAGTCAATGCATCAACACCTAGCAGAGCGCCTCGTTTGCCTCATCCACATCCAGCCGTGCTTTGCTCGCACTGCCTTCAAATAAAGACGGAGACGACGATTTCTGCAAGGCGTGCAAAGATTTTAATGAGTCGTGGCACGGAACGGATTCATGACATGGCACAAGTCAGCGCAATTCTTTGATCTCCGAGATGGTCTCGCTGATCGCAGCAGACAGATAAAACCTATCTGGGGCTTGTGGTTTGCCAGCCGCAGCGCTTCTGACACGAATTACAACTCGGGCTTTCCCCGAGACGGAGGCCTTGTTGTGGTCACTCTTTCCACTTTGTGTTAAAAGGAGGGGTTCTATTTAAAATTTCCAAAACGAGATGCAGCCATACTTAGTTGGGAAGAAATTAGCAGAAGCTTTCAATCAGCTGCTGAAGACAAATTGTTGGCACTGGTTGACCGACTTTAAAAGTGAAAATACTTGATGCTTTTCCAGTTTAAAAAAATGAGGCTGATCTGCGTCCGCCCACAAATTCTTTTAGGATACAATAATATGATACATTTTCTTTTGGCAAGTGCAGCAGAGCTCGTAGGTTATGTCAGCCAAAAAAGGGAAGGACTATCTCTACCTAACGTAGAACATTGTAGTATTTCATTTGAGATGTCTACGCTATGTAAACACTGGGCAGAGACAACAACAGACTGAGACTGGCTGGGTCATAATTGAGCAAGAGCTCACTTCTTCATTCACCTTTTGAGGTATTAAACCAAAAAACTAGAAAATGGAAATAAGATGCTCTCAAAGAAGGTTTTCAGAAGATGAAATGAAACAAATGGGGGGAGCTGTGGCGGCGCAGGGGTTAAGCACAACCCGCATAAGGAGGCCTGAGTCCGTCACAGGCTCGAATCCCGGCCTGGTGACATGTCTTCCCTCTCTTATTACAATACTTTCCTGTCCTAGCACTTTCAAATAAAGGCCACAAGAACCAAAAACAAAATCTTAAAAAAAAAAAAAAAGAATAACTGGTGATTAATATGAAGGGATTTATTGAAAAGTTTAAGTTGTAGGGAGACCTTTACAAATTAGAGATTGTGTAAAAGATGGAATAAAATTTCCTCAGAAGAAAAACAGAGTAGTGTTGCCACCTGTACTTATCAACACATTAAGATGGTACAACCTTTACCCAGGGGTCAAAAATAGCATGTGTAAAAGTCTTTAAAAAAAGAAAACCTATGGGGAAAAAATCTTGCTCCATTATTTCTGATAACGAATCACATATGTGGACGGCCAAAGGCAAATTTATTCAATATAAAATTCTCAACAGATAATATCTACAGGTAAAGAGAAAAGACGCTAGAGATTATCACGTCCTCCAGGCTTATTCTCTAATTTCTATTTTGACATACTACTGTTGTAATGTTTCCAAATGCGTTCTCTTAAAGACTGTACCGACACGATGCTCGTGCAGCAAAATAATATTATCATTTGATCCACAATGAGCCTATTGAGCAGACATATTAAACCAAAGGAGAGGAGGAAAGTGCACATATCATGCAGAACATGACTGTTTAGTCTGTTTCACAGCGTCTCAAGGACAAACTGATAACAATACACACTGCACAGGCCTGAACAGCAAGCGTGTTTTACTTAATGAGCCATTCTGCAGCCTGTCTGCTGTTTACTGTTCGAATAATCAGACCTGACCTTTGTGGCAGTGACTTTGTTTAATCCTGATTGCAAAGGGCTTGAAACCTGAACTCGAGACAAAGCAGTTGTTATTCATCACTGGTCTCTACAGCAACTCTGTTCAGAAACAGATACGCTTAGATTTGGATGAGGAGTGGCTGCGTTGTGCACACTGTACTGAAATGCTGCTTCATGTGCATTAAATCCATATGAACCAAGATTGAAGATGGACTGATCAGGCATAACATAATGACCACTGACGGGTGAAGGGGTCGTCATGGACCGTCTCCTAATGATTGTAACAGGAGAACAGCAGGTTAGCAGTGGTTAGTAGTAATAATAATGGATTTTATTTATAATGCCCTTTATATCTTGAAAGCTCAAAGGTCTAAAAAAACAATCAAGGCACCAATGAAAATGTTATCCTCAAAGTTGATGTGCTAATAGTATTTTAGCATGTTTCACATATGACTGCATCAGAGTGAGGATTGCAGTTTTTTAAGACATTTGCTGAGATAGTTAAAATCGGTGGACAATATCAGTTTCACATGAAAGCATCAGTCGAGCCCAATCTCCCAAAATTAAGGAAATCAGACGGCCGATAAAAGGTGGACCTCTTATCAGAGCATCTCCAAAACTGAAGTTATCACTGGACGATATAGCCTAAAGTCAATTTCATGATATTGAGGAGTTTACCTAAAAGACGACAAACAATAACACTCACACTCCCTTCCGGTCTCGTCCCTAAAGAAATCTTGCACCCATCTATCGAGCTCGGCAGCTGTAACTGTGTGTTTGTTTCAGTCTTTTGGCACCGTGCTCACCTGACATTCTTTCTTTGTTCACGATCGCCCCCGCTGACCTTTTATTTTGGGACTGAACTGCTCCTCTTCCTCCTCGACCAACTACCCGTATTTGAAATTTCCTCCATTTTCTTCCACCTCACCGTCTCTTTCACTTCTTGTTTTAATTTTTTTGTTTGTTTTGTTTGTTTACACATGGACCAGCTTAGTTTTAATAGCTTTTGCCCTTAACTAATGGTATCATAGCTTGATGACTGAGTCATTATCGAACTCTGCTGCCCATTTTCCGTCTCCAAGCACATCGCATTCTCTTTTCCCAAACTCAGCCAGCTTGGTCAGCTGCACCGTCTTCTCAGAAGTCGTCACTGACTTCTAAGAAATCGGCGATGGCTTCTCATCGTCGAGACGCCGTCATTGTTGTTCGGGCTCCAAGCCTTTTGCAATCAACTCTGCTGAACAAGTTGTTCAAGTTGGTGACCAATTTGTTGTCAAAAAAAAAAAAAAAAAGTTGTTCACGACTCGCATCAAAGGAGATCCTTGTATCTATAGAAATAAACAAAAAAACCTCTATTCTATCTATCAAAGAATATCTGTTTCCAAAGAGGCACATCAAATATCAATTGTCAGTGGACGTCTACGAAGCCACAAACATTCTGTTTCCTGTTGGACTTCCATGCGTATTGGTAAGTAATTTGGCCTTTTTCCTGTTATTCCTTAATGTTGTGTCCATGATGAGTTTTTAGTCTAGTTCAAACAAAACCAGATGCGTTGGAATAAAGACGGGGCTTTCTCGTGATCAAACGGACCAAAAATAATTTATCTTCTTGAATCTTCATCAGACGAAGCTTGATTCCAAGAGACAAGTTAAGAAAAAAAGGCAGTTCTTTGTGTGGACAAGAGTTTGTCCAAGCACTCACAACGCTGCTATGGTGAAGTTACTTCGTACCAGCTCATTCAGTTTTGTTTTGGAAAAAGTTTGTCACATGGTGTGAATCCAAGAACCTTATTTTAAAAGTAAATATATAT
>NW_006800222.1:246300-274993 GCF_000485575.1 Poecilia formosa
AAGAAATAGTAAATCATAAAGTAGTTTATTAAAAACAGCAGCAACACACGACTTCACAAGACTCAAGTAAACAAAGGACTAAACGTGCAGAATTGTAAACAAATATGAGCAAACCAAATTATACCAGATTAAGACACATGAACGTGTGGAGTGGAGCCCTTCTTTCAGAAGGACTACAATCAGGGT
The DNA here is from genome assembly GCF_000485575.1 of Poecilia formosa. Taxonomy (NCBI): domain Eukaryota; kingdom Metazoa; phylum Chordata; class Actinopteri; order Cyprinodontiformes; family Poeciliidae; genus Poecilia; species Poecilia formosa. The sequence continues at coordinate 246,487 of NW_006800222.1, forward strand.
AGCAGCTTAAAATGCCTGTTTTCGGGAGAAAACAACTACTTGTTTCATTTAAGTAATTCAAACTCATCGTTCTTTGAAATAAGACTTTTAGTCTTTTTGTTGACATAACAAAAGGCAGACTGTTTTGTGGGCACGAACATCTGTCATAAATTTACATTTTGGAGCAGTGGCACGGTCTCTTGGATTCCCCTGGTAACTTTAAATCTTTGTGTTTTCATGGTGTCTCGCTTTATTTTTGTGCGACCCACCATATGGCACGGCTCTTCTCCACATATGAGCTCATCTCAGAGCAGAGCAAGACCTTCCACACACGGCCATATGCAAGAGACAACTTACCATCTTGAGACACAGAATAGAGCATCCCATTCTAGTTAAAGATTAGCATTTTAGCCCTGAGAGCTAAAGCGCTTGCAGGGCTAGAAAGCTCTGAAAGCTTTGCAGAGCTAATATGCTTTCAGCTCTTAAACAGAAAATATTTCTTAATCTTTTCTGTTTAATCTGAAAGGATTGAACAGAAACATTTAGTTTTGTTAAGACTTTTATTTCCGCACTTGATCTTGTTTATTTTTGTGTCCAAATAAAAAAGTCCTGCGAATGACACAGAGGTTATGTAAGATAAATAACTCATGATTTTTGTTTTCAAACGCAAAAAAGTACAGTCTGCATTCTTTTTTTATTTTTTATTTTGCAAACATGATTGTACAAGGTGGATATTCTGGAGTGGTGTAGTCAAAGCCCAGACCTCTATCAATAGAGAATTTGTGGCTAAACTTGAAAAGGGATGTTCACAGCCGATCCGCACACAACTCGACAGAGCTTGAACACTTTTACAAGAGAATAAAAAAGTAAAAAAAATGCATTTAATTGCCATTATTTTGTAGAAATTAGTTTGCACTTTGACGTTAAAGAGGTATTTTTAACGTCCTTCCCCATTTCTGCAACTCTTCTCTGTTGGCTCAGACAATCATCAGGGAACATTACGGAGCAAATTGAAGCCTGAAGTCAAATGGGACACAATGCGCCACACTTTAATTATAGAGCTCAGTGGAAAATGGTGATGTTTGGTTGTGCCCTTTATTGAACGGTGGCAGGATTGTCACAGATTGCCACAGCAAACATTTACTGGTGAGATAAAACCAAACCTGAGCCAAAGTTTGAGCAGGATTAGATTATTAAGCAATATTGTGAAGTTTGATCATTTCACATGGCGTTGCTTAAGCCATCATCCTGGAAGCAACTGGACCAGGACAACTGAGGGGGAGAAGCGATCCAAAGCAATTCTTCAAAGAAATCATAAGAAATCCCATTTTCATTTCAACATAAGCCTTATAGAAGACACAAAAGACATGTGGAGGAACGTGTTCTGGTAGACGAGTCAAACTTTTTGGTCTTCGTGCAAAACCCTTTGTTTGATGGTAAATATTCAAATGTTTGCTGTTCGTATTGACTTGGGAGGGTGAGAAGGCTCCAGAACAACAAAAATGTTCTGAAAACAGTCTAGAGAACAATTTACAGCTTTGTATTTGTACACAAGGGAAAGACTACTGAATATCTCTGAAAGTTGTTTTTTTTTTAAACTGCTTTAATTCCTGAGATTTTCCTCTTTTTGTCTTTAAAGCGCATGTGGGATTCCCACGATGCAAACCTCCCAGTGTAAACAGAGTTGCTCGCTCTCTCCCTCCTGCCAAAAGCCAAAGGGTTTGGAGGTTGTTAAACTCTGGCGGGGAGCGAGGCGGCCGCAGAAAGGTAATGACTCCAGTGAAAGGATATGGTGAGTATACAGAGTTCCTCTGGGGCTACTATTTGGTTGTGACCCATTTCTGTTTGAAGATCTGATCTCCTACTTTTAAATCCATTCAGCGGGGCAGGATGGGAGGCTGCCGTCCCAACTTCCCCTGGGCTACTACATCCAATCCGTATCAGAGACGGGCTGACTCTCCTGTAAACACAGATTAGGAACTCTGGAAACGACAGCGCAGCTCAAAGCTTTCGATGACGACCAGGAGTCTTTCTCAGAATCTTTTCCTCCTTTGGTCTTTCAGGTCTCCAAAAAAAAAAAAAAGACAAAAAAACAGAATAGAGCGTCCCAAATCCTTAACCTCGTCAACGCGTGCAGTGAACGCTTGTGCTTATGAGTGTTTCAAATTCGTAGCACAAGTTCAGAGGGCACCTCTGAGTCGATTTCTGCCGTTTTTATGAGAACCAGACCGAGACAGAGAAAAGGATCCCCACACGGAGCTGATTGAACGCAGCGGAGCGTTTCCCTTCCCGCTTGCACAATTCAAACAGGCTTTATTTGAAAGTGATCATCAAAAACAAAAAACAAAAGAGAAAAAAAAAACAACTTTTCAGAACATTTCCGACTGATTTGAGCTGTTTGCCACAACCGCTGGATTATATTTCCACAAGAGGCCCAAACATGTTCTCCTTATGGTATTCCCAGAATCATTTCATCAAAAAAAAAAAAAAAAACAATCTATAAAGAAGCCTTAAATTGCAATTTAAAGACTGTTATTAAGGCATATTTGGGGGGCAAAAATCAGCTTCCTGATGGTAAAATCTTTCTAATCAACATTTATGAACTTTGGGAACCTTGGAGTAAAAGTGGATTTCGGAGGCTCATCTTTGATTTGCCAGTGTTTTGAAGATGGATGCTGAGCTACTTTTCACTCTGAAGGGTTAGGAGTGACTTCCTTATCAGATAAAAATCATCAGGTCTTAAAGCGTTCAGTTAATGAGATGGAAATGATGTAATTAGCTCCATGTGGTTTTCATTTGATGAACCAGTCTTCGTGCAGCTACGTGGTTTTCTGGGGGCTTTCACTGGGTGGAGTTAGGACACAGCGATGCTATAAGTCTCTAATAGTTTAGGGTTATTTTCTCTACCAATTCTTGCTGCAATTGGTTGTGTCTTTTAGTAACACAAGCAATTTTTAGTGAAAAAAAAAGAGTTATGGGGTATACTTAGCGACATTAGCTGCTTCATGGGATTTTCATGAGACTGGCAATAAAAAGAAACGAAAGTGTCTCCAGATCTCGGACGTTGGAGAGAAATCAAACATTTCTAAAGTTTGCCACAATATTTTGAGCATCTGTGTGTAATTTTTTAAATTTGACTTTTGCATAAATTATCCGGTTCCCTAAACCTATCCAGTCTAATGTCTCAATATTCAACTTTTGCTACGGATGGTTTAACATTCCACCGTTGATGTTGAGCTGACATGTAAGCTGTTTTGCTAAGAAATAGTTTAAGCGAAATAAAAAGAGAAATTAAGAAGTGTAAAATGAACAGACAGCATATCATAAATGGAGCCAGATCATAGTCTCCATAAATGTAATCTGAAATATCATTTGCTAATGCACAAATAAATGCATTATTCATTTGCTACTGTAAATAAATTATCCAAAAATCCAACCAAAGGACTGGATTTGCAAATTAGCCCTCGGCTATAAAACCTTTGCACAAAACAACGGCTGCTCTATTTTAAATATGTAACATTGTTTTAATTTATTCTATTTGATTAAATAAATTTGATTTGAAACAAAAATATACATATATTTGTTCCATTTAATTTAAACTTCACGTCAACGAACTACTGTGCCTTGCAAAACCATTCATGCCGCTGCAGCTTTCCTGTTACTTCATGTGACAACATTAAACATTAAACATCAACACGAAGTGGAACACAATGCTGAATCGAAAGGTAAATGATTTGTGGTTTTTGACATTTTGTACAAATATAAATCTGAAAAATCTTTATATTCAGTCCCTAGTAAGTGTATACTTTGTTAGACCACCCTTCTCTGTAGCTGGACTGCCAAGCCTTTTTTCATGTCTGGCAATGTTTCACATCCAGAGAGTTTTTCCCATGTCTCTTTGCAAAGCTGCACAAGCACAGTCGGTATGAAGAGAGCATCTACAAACATCACTTCTCAAGTTTTTCCACACACTCTCAATTGGTTTTAGGTCTGGACTCCGACTAGGCTATTCTAATACTTAGATATGCTTTGATTTAAAACATCCCACCGTATCTCTTGCTCTACGTTTAAGAAAGCGAACCTCCACTCCAGTCTGTCAGGCACTGGTCAGTATTTACCTCCACCAACTCTGATCAACTTCTGGTACCCTACCGTATATGCAAATAAAAAATACTATTTAGGAAACCTCATATAAAGTGGTGCTTCTCAGCTATGACGTGTTTTTGTGCTGGTCTGTTATAGAAAATACCTTTAAGATACACTGACGTTTGGTTGTAAGTTGTGAAAAACTTTAAAGGGTACGGTGACTTCTGTAAGCTCTCTAACATCATCAACTGACTCTTATTTTACTTTCTGGAATTAAAGTTGGTTTACATTTGCACCAGAATGTTTTTCAAAGTCACAACGATGAGTGTTAACAAAAGTTAAGTCAGTGGCGGCTTTGAGATAGATGTGTTCATTTAGATCTCATCAGCAAAACCTCATCAGCTGGCATGAAGCTCGTCCACACGTAGAGCGTCTCTGACATGTTCCTCTCCCATTTGAAGTCGCTGCAGGGAGAACCGGACTTGTTCTCCCAAAAAAGGATTTCCTTTCCTTCTCTCTTCCTTTTCCTTTTGTATTCTTTATCTTTCTGCTCTTAATCTTTCCTGTTCTTATCACTTCGCAGAGTTCACTCAGTTGCCGCAGATTAGGAGCGCAGCTCGACGAGCCGTCGGGATTCGATCTCTCAGCCGCCGTCGGAGTCTCCTTGAGGAAAGCCGCTCGTTGGCGTTTCTCCATGTGCTGCAATAAAGATGTTCATCAGAGTTAACTAGATGGAAAAGCATTAAAGGCACTGATAAAGAACGAGCGGAGCAAAGTAAAACCAGAGACGCGACTCTGAACCTCCTTTACAGTCTCTCGAAGATCAGAAGGGACACTAATTGCCATGAGTGCGACTGATGAAACCATTTTATGGTTTTGAAGTAAATCTGTCGGCTGCAGGAGGGAGGAAAAACAAATGAATGAATTCTTTCTTGAGGGCTACGCTGTCTATGAAACCACTTTATTTGTGTCCGTTCTCTATCCGTAGGCCATGTAGGGAGCGGAGCAGATGCAGATGGCTTGTTTCAGGAAACCGCAGGCCCAAAAGGGATCCCTCTCTGCTGTGCATTTAGTATACAAACTACAAAGGGAGGCTGTGGTAAGCACACCCTTGTGAAAAAGGCTAAAATAGTGTCAGCAGGATGTCGACCAGACTGCAGGCAACGAGCGGAGAGAGCAGAGCAGAAATTCGTGGAAATCCTGTAAAGCGTTTTGCGAAAAGGGATTGAGCCAAAAACTTTCCATCCATATGCACATACAAGAAAAGAGAAGACATTTTATTTTATTTATTTATTTATTTATTTTTTAAAGGGTTTGTCATATAACCGCTTCAAAACAACTGTGTACTTTAGTTGGTTTTTCAAACCAACACAAAGCGGAACATAATTATGAAATGGAATGATTCGTGGTTTCTGGAAGTTTTATGAATAAAACTTTCTAAACTGTTGCACGCATTTGGATTACACCCCATTTTACTCTGATCCCCCTAAATACAACCAGCTGCCTGCAGAGGTCACCTACATAGTAAACAAAGTCCACTTGAGTAATCTAACCCTTCCAGACCCAACGGAGAGCAGGCGATCCAGCCAAATCTGCAGTACCATAATTCTGCCACACGTGGAGCTATCTGAAAAATTCCAACGGTTTCTGAAAGGAAAGACATTGCACTTTTCAGGCAATATCGGATTATTACGGTAATTTCACCCCGTCATAGCAATGAGTGAAATCAATCTGAGGGGCACTCTTTTAATAGAAGGTAAATTGTGAAAATAACTTGCTAGATATTGAAAGTTCCAGTTGTTAAGGATAAATGAGCAAATATATTTACTGACATGACATTTAAAGAACTGCGTACAATTAAAACAAGGAAAAATACCCAGGCGGAGATTTGAAATCTAGGTCACAAAGGGTTAACTGCGGTGCAAATGCAGCTGGTGTGCCACATGAGACCAGTTTGAAATGTTTTGGCCTGTTGTGAAGGAAAACCAAGACATGCTGGTGTCAGGATCCTGCTGCTGGGATTGTTTTCTTCAGTAGTAGCAAGAGACAAGGGGGCAGAGACAGAGGCTCACTTTCCAGCAGGACAATGATCGTAAATGTACAGCCAGGACTACAGTGGGTATAGATCAAAGCTTATTCATATTGGCCTAGTCAAAGCGCAAGCCTAAATCAAATTAAGAATCAGTAGCAAGACTTGAAAGGCGATGATCTCCATCCAGTCCGATTGACTAAATCAATGTTTAATGACTGAATTAGCATCGTCTCGCTTTGCTTTGACATTTCGCAAAGTCAATAGAAATTTATTATCGTTTCTTCTCTTGCCAGTGACTTCAGACTGACTCCTTTCCAATAACAATTGTAATGTAATTGTTTTTTTTCACCAAAGAAAACTACGTGATCGCATCAAGAAAAACAAAATAAGCTTCTGCCTTTTCTTTTCTCTTTCAGATCGATAAAACTGCAAACGCATGCGTGGCACAGCAGCCGAAAGCTGGAAAAAAAAAAAAAAAAGGAGCTTGGTATGCGATTCATTTATTTAGTTTGGTAACTTATTTCAGCAGTGGGACAAAAGATCATCTTCCTGTACTGACTGGGTTGTTTTGGCAGAGCCGTGTCTTTGTTAGTGTTCTGAAACGCTTCAATTTCCACTCGGTTTCACGTCTTTTTGGGTGTAGGTTGAGCGTTGCAGCGCGAGGGACTTGAATTCTCTGAATGTTTTGTGCCGAATATCTCTGTCCAGTTGTCCTTCCTCTGAGGGATTCGCTGTAAAAAGCCAAAAAGGCCAGCTGTGCAGCAGTTTCACTTGAGAAGCCCCGCTCAGTCATTAGCTGAACGACGTGCTGTACACCGACGTGATCCGGCTTCAGGTTTTCTCATCACGATTTAGGGATATTTTCATTGCTGGTTTTATTAGTGCCGTTCTTATGAAATTGCTTTTACTAGCTGATGTCAAAAACAGCGCTGCTTCTCCCACACAGGCAAAAACAGCAGAGCCTTAGCGCTGTCTTTTTGTCTAAAGTCAACACTCCTGTCATTTTGAGACGAATCTCAAGCTATTTTCTTTGAACTACAATCTGGAGAAAATGCATAATTTTCCAGTCATTTTATCTGATATAGACCTGATTATCTATATCTTCCCTGCAAGTGTTCTTGCCAAACCTGACGTTTAAATTCTAGCGATAGCAATCACACATCCTCATAATGTCATAGCTTTATACTTTGTCAGGTACAGTATGCATGGTTTTCACAAGAGTAGCTTGACTCCAGGTTAAACTGTCACCCTGACACGTGACCAGATGTGTGATGCAGGGTTGAAGGGTCCCGATGGGAGCTCAGACAGGTGAGAGCTGCGTCCGCGTGAGGATTTCAGCCACGCGACACTCACGCTGACAGAGATGTATCGTATTGAAAGTCGTTCTGCGCCGGAGCCGGGAGGAAATGAGAAAAACATGCCACAGCTTCAGAAAAGCCCCTTTCCTAACCTTCTCTGAACAAGTTCAGTCGGAAGTGGTTGAACTTGGGTCGCATGAAGCTGCACCGATCACAGAGATGGAAACAACTTGGATATATTACTTATATTAGGTAGTTCTCAGCTCGTTTCACACAGGAAGGTAATTAGTGTTACACCACCTCATAACCTCCATTCGCCCTGTGAGCCTCTAGTGAGATGGTTTAGTTGTATGCAGTTTGAAGAAACTAGCTTGCGGTTGATTCTATTTTTTGATATCCATTTTGGTAATCACACAGCTAGTGACCAGAATTGGGTAGTAACTAGTTACATTTACTTGAGTAGCTTTTTTTTGTTTGTTTGTTTACTTTTTTAAATGCCCTTTTGGGAATATTTTTTTGCCACTACAGCTGTACTTTTTACTTGTGTAATCTTATTATGAAGTATCGCTGCACTTCAGTTATATTTCTGGATACTCTACTTTCTGTGCAATGAAGAACACTCAGTGAAACTACTCTGAATGTGCCTTTAAAACATGCAGTTTTAAAGTTTCATAGGTTTTGCATTGATTAATTATTCAAGTTCATTACTTTTATTTTGCTCTGTAACATACCTCCATGTCCACAAGACTTTATATTTTTGTGGACATTGCTCTGTCTGATACTGTAAATGTTTAATATTTGGAGCAGTTACTTAGTACTTGAGTAGATTTCTTACCAAATACTTTTTCTACTCTTACTTGAGTAATTTCTTGGATGGCTACTTTATGCTTTTACTTGAGTAAAAGAAACAAACAAAAAAAATAGTCCCACTCTTGTTGAGTACAACTTTTAGCTACTCTATACTGACATTTCTCCTACATAGCTAGCGTTTTTAGCTAGCGTTTGTGACATTCACCCAAAATAAGCAGCTATTATTCCTGCAATCATTCGATTATTTTTCCCTTCTTTATCAGCAGATGAGAAATGTGGCAATCCACAAAGAAAAGGACAGAAAAACAATCCTTACCCCAACACAGTAAAATGGTGGATTTTTAGTGTCGGTAACCTTTTACATCACCTCCCACCCCCCCAACAACTTCACAACAGACATGCCTTCCTCCTCTGCTCAATTTCCTCAATAGACTGGTGCCCTTGCTTTCGTATCTGACTGAGGAATGACTTTTTTCCTCAGGATATAATCTAAAGGAATCCTTTCCATCTGATATGGGATATTTCCTGTATCTCATCCATTCCCAAGCAGCAGTACACACAGGAGAGATGTTCGAAGTATGGTCTAAGACCCCCCCCCCAAAAAAAAACAGGATACAAAACCCAGTTTTAATGGACTGAAATGTGCATTACTGCCAAATTCATGGCAATTCCTCAATGCATAAATTGTGAATTCTATTTCTGATTTCGTCAGAAATAGATGTTTTCCATCCACCGCTGTTACAATAAAGTGTTGTAAGCAGAAATACCCCGATTCCAACGTATTGTTTGCACGCTTTGTTTGTTGCAGCATTTGCATTTTTTTATTTTTTATTTTTTTTGCATCTGGAAAATTGTTTCCAGGTGATTTAAAACATCTGACCAAGTGTGTGGTGGTGTGCAGCATCCTGACATGTTCTTTCGCTTTAATAAACAATTCCCAGATTTTTGCGTGGTAACGTGTTTAATCAAGCCTGAATATCCTGGCCACAAGACAAAAAACAAAACAAAAAAAACAAAAAAAAAGAAAATCTGCACTTCTCATTCTCTGAGAACTGACTTCAGCAGAGAGGCAAATAAGCGTTTGCTCATGAAAAAAAAAAAGGAAAATATTTAACTTTTTCCATCCCTCCGTCTTTTAAAAGAATGCATTATGAGCCTAATTTCTTCTGCCATTTTGCAAAGAATTTTATTGGGTTTCATAATTACAGATCGGAAAACACCATGATGTGCTCTTCAGATGTTTAGTGGCTCTTCGATGCCACGGAGCTCATCTGCTTTGAGTTCGTCTTGAGCTGGAATCAGTCTATCAACGCCACATGTTCTGTATTTTTCCTGGACATGAAAACCTACAATACATTTAATTATGATCTTTAAAAAAAGAACAACAAAAAACATAAAAGTATCTTTAAATCCCATAACTTCCCTTTGTCAAATAAATCCGACCCCTACATTCTGCAGCAAATATAATAAAAAGCAACTGTTAGACTGACAAATCTTCCACTTTATTTTATTTTGATCTTCCTGGATAGCAATTGGGGAAATCACTTATCTTCAAAAATGTTGCAAACAGTAAAATGGACTCCATCCGAGTCTGATCTAATCACTATAAATACAGGTGTTTGGTGGAGACCTCAATGGTTTGAAACATTGTTGGTGAGCAAACACAAAGGAACTCAGGAAACGGGAATACGGTTGTGGAGGAGTCTAAAGCAGGCTGTGCTAACATCCAAGGTTCGAAGACATTACAGAGGAAGGTACAGCGCAACTTTAGATATACCAAGAACCTAAACTTGCACGCCAGGCAATAAGAGCGTTAATCAGAGGAGCAGCCATGGTGACACTGGAGGAGCAACAGGTGCGCCCAACTCAGGTGGAAGAGTAAACGTGTGACACCATAATAGAAAACCATCGCCTTTCTCTTACCACTTTTGCTTTTTTGGACTTTTCCCAGTCACAGGACTTGTTTGTACTTTTCACCCTGCTGAGGAAAATTCATAAAAAAATAATCGAGTCAGAGAATTTGATAACGTTATCTTAAGGCTTTAAAAAAAAAAAAACTCCTTCCACAGACCTCATGGACTGGCACATTCCTCTTTTCAATTTAAACAGCACACATTACCCGTCACATGCAGCTGGGCCCTCAAGCTCATTGCTATGTGCCTTTAAGCTCGCTGGCTCCTCTTGGCCCCAGATGACCCACTTCCATGGTGGTGCTGCCAGCAGGACCCGAGCCAGCCTATTCTACAAACCCTGACAGCAACAAAATAGAGTCCTTGACCCAGAACGCCAAACTATATCCAATAAGACAAAGGAGCAGATGAAGCAGATGGGAAACAGATCTTACTGTACAATAATGTGTGGGCTAATGTGTGTGTATGTGTGTGTGGGGGGACACACAGTTTTCAGCTAAAGTGTTTCTCAATAAGTGCAAAGGAGCTACAGGTTCAAATTACCGGAGGAAACCTCTGGCTTTATTTTATTTTTAATTGCTACCTGTCTGTTTTTATTATTTTAAATNGTAGTCAAAGCCCAGACCTCTATCAATAGAGAATTTGTGGCTAAACTTGAAAAGGGATGTTCACAGCCGATCCGCACACAACTCGACAGAGCTTGAACACTTTTACAAGAGAATAAAAAAGTAAAAAAAATGCATTTAATTGCCATTATTTTGTAGAAATTAGTTTGCACTTTGACGTTAAAGAGGTATTTTTAACGTCCTTCCCCATTTCTGCAACTCTTCTCTGTTGGCTCAGACAATCATCAGGGAACATTACGGAGCAAATTGAAGCCTGAAGTCAAATGGGACACAATGCGCCACACTTTAATTATAGAGCTCAGTGGAAAATGGTGATGTTTGGTTGTGCCCTTTATTGAACGGTGGCAGGATTGTCACAGATTGCCACAGCAAACATTTACTGGTGAGATAAAACCAAACCTGAGCCAAAGTTTGAGCAGGATTAGATTATTAAGCAATATTGTGAAGTTTGATCATTTCACATGGCGTTGCTTAAGCCATCATCCTGGAAGCAACTGGACCAGGACAACTGAGGGGGAGAAGCGATCCAAAGCAATTCTTCAAAGAAATCATAAGAAATCCCATTTTCATTTCAACATAAGCCTTATAGAAGACACAAAAGACATGTGGAGGAACGTGTTCTGGTAGACGAGTCAAACTTTTTGGTCTTCGTGCAAAACCCTTTGTTTGATGGTAAATATTCAAATGTTTGCTGTTCGTATTGACTTGGGAGGGTGAGAAGGCTCCAGAACAACAAAAATGTTCTGAAAACAGTCTAGAGAACAATTTACAGCTTTGTATTTGTACACAAGGGAAAGACTACTGAATATCTCTGAAAGTTGTTTTTTTTTTAAACTGCTTTAATTCCTGAGATTTTCCTCTTTTTGTCTTTAAAGCGCATGTGGGATTCCCACGATGCAAACCTCCCAGTGTAAACAGAGTTGCTCGCTCTCTCCCTCCTGCCAAAAGCCAAAGGGTTTGGAGGTTGTTAAACTCTGGCGGGGAGCGAGGCGGCCGCAGAAAGGTAATGACTCCAGTGAAAGGATATGGTGAGTATACAGAGTTCCTCCGGGGCTACTATTTGGTTGTGACCCATTTCTGTTTGAAGATCTGATCTCCTACTTTTAAATCCATTCAGCGGGGCAGGATGGGAGGCTGCCGTCCCAACTTCCCCTGGGCTACTACATCCAATCCGTATCAGAGACGGGCTGACTCTCCTGTAAACACAGATTAGGAACTCTGGAAACGACAGCGCAGCTCAAAGCTTTCGATGACGACCAGGAGTCTTTCTCAGAATCTTTTCCTCCTTTGGTCTTTCAGGTCTCCAAAAAAAAAAAAAAGACAAAAAAACAGAATAGAGCGTCCCAAATCCTTAACCTCGTCAACGCGTGCAGTGAACGCTTGTGCTTATGAGTGTTTCAAATTCGTAGCACAAGTTCAGAGGGCACCTCTGAGTCGATTTCTGCCGTTTTTATGAGAACCAGACCGAGACGGAGAAAAGGATCCCCACACGGAGCTGATTGAACGCAGCGGAGCGTTTCCCTTCCCGCTTGCACAATTCAAACAGGCTTTATTTGAAAGTGATCATCAAAAACAAAAAACAAAAGAGAAAAAAAAAACAACTTTTCAGAACATTTCCGACTGATTTGAGCTGTTTGCCACAACCGCTGGATTATATTTCCACAAGAGGCCCAAACATGTTCTCCTTATGGTATTCCCAGAATCATTTCATCAAAAAAAAAAAAAAAAACAATCTATAAAGAAGCCTTAAATTGCAATTTAAAGACTGTTATTAAGGCATATTTGGGGGGCAAAAATCAGCTTCCTGATGGTAAAATCTTTCTAATCAACATTTATGAACTTTGGGAACCTTGGAGTAAAAGTGGATTTTGGAGGCTCATCTTTGATTTGCCAGTGTTTTGAAGATGGATGCTGAGCTACTTTTCACTCTGAAGGGTTAGGAGTGACTTCCTTATCAGATAAAAATCATCAGGTCTTAAAGCGTTCAGTTAATGAGATGGAAATGATGTAATTAGCTCCATGTGGTTTTCATTTGATGAACCAGTCTTCGTGCAGCTACGTGGTTTTCTGGGGGCTTTCACTGGGTGGAGTTAGGACACAGCGATGCTATAAGTCTCTAATAGTTTAGGGTTATTTTCTCTACCAATTCTTGCTGCAATTGGTTGTGTCTTTTAGTAACACAAGCAATTTTTAGTGAAAAAAAAAGAGTTATGGGGTATACTTAGCGACATTAGCTGCTTCATGGGATTTTCATGAGACTGGCAATAAAAAGAAACGAAAGTGTCTCCAGATCTCGGACGTTGGAGAGAAATCAAACATTTCTAAAGTTTGCCACAATATTTTGAGCATCTGTGTGTAATTTTTTAAATTTGACTTTTGCATAAATTATCCGGTTCCCTAAACCTATCCAGTCTAATGTCTCAATATTCAACTTTTGCTACGGATGGTTTAACATTCCACCGTTGATGTTGAGCTGACATGTAAGCTGTTTTGCTAAGAAATAGTTTAAGCGAAATAAAAAGAGAAATTAAGAAGTGTAAAATGAACAGACAGCATATCATAAATGGAGCCAGATCATAGTCTCCATAAATGTAATCTGAAATATCATTTGCTAATGCACAAATAAATGCATTATTCATTTGCTACTGTAAATAAATTATCCAAAAATCCAACCAAAGGACTGGATTTGCAAATTAGCCCTCGGCTATAAAACCTTTGCACAAAACAACGGCTGCTCTATTTTAAATATGTAACATTGTTTTAATTTATTCTATTTGATTAAATAAATTTGATTTGAAACAAAAATATACATATATTTGTTCCATTTAATTTAAACTTCACGTCAACGAACTACTGTGCCTTGCAAAACCATTCATGCCGCTGCAGCTTTCCTGTTACTTCATGTGACAACATTAAACATTAAACATCAACACGAAGTGGAACACAATGCTGAATCGAAAGGTAAATGATTTGTGGTTTTTGACATTTTGTACAAATATAAATCTGAAAAATCTTTATATTCAGTCCCTAGTAAGTGTATACTTTGTTAGACCACCCTTCTCTGTAGCTGGACTGCCAAGCCTTTTTTCATGTCTGGCAATGTTTCACATCCAGAGAGTTTTTCCCATGTCTCTTTGCAAAGCTGCACAAGCACAGTCGGTATGAAGAGAGCATCTACAAACATCACTTCTCAAGTTTTTCCACACACTCTCAATTGGTTTTAGGTCTGGACTCCGACTAGGCTATTCTAATACTTAGATATGCTTTGATTTAAAACATCCCACCGTATCTCTTGCTCTACGTTTAAGAAAGCGAACCTCCACTCCAGTCTGTCAGGCACTGGTCAGTATTTACCTCCACCAACTCTGATCAACTTCTGGTACCCTACCGTATATGCAAATAAAAAATACTATTTAGGAAACCTCATATAAAGTGGTGCTTCTCAGCTATGACGTGTTTTTGTGCTGGTCTGTTATAGAAAATACCTTTAAGATACACTGACGTTTGGTTGTAAGTTGTGAAAAACTTTAAAGGGTACGGTGACTTCTGTAAGCTCTCTAACATCATCAACTGACTCTTATTTTACTTTCTGGAATTAAAGTTGGTTTACATTTGCACCAGAATGTTTTTCAAAGTCACAACGATGAGTGTTAACAAAAGTTAAGTCAGTGGCGGCTTTGAGATAGATGTGTTCATTTAGATCTCATCAGCAAAACCTCATCAGCTGGCATGAAGCTCGTCCACACGTAGAGCGTCTCTGACATGTTCCTCTCCCATTTGAAGTCGCTGCAGGGAGAACCGGACTTGTTCTCCCAAAAAAGGATTTCCTTTCCTTCTCTCTTCCTTTTCCTTTTGTATTCTTTATCTTTCTGCTCTTAATCTTTCCTGTTCTTATCACTTCGCAGAGTTCACTCAGTTGCCGCAGATTAGGAGCGCAGCTCGACGAGCCGTCGGGATTCGATCTCTCAGCCGCCGTCGGAGTCTCCTTGAGGAAAGCCGCTCGTTGGCGTTTCTCCATGTGCTGCAATAAAGATGTTCATCAGAGTTAACTAGATGGAAAAGCATTAAAGGCACTGATAAAGAACGAGCGGAGCAAAGTAAAACCAGAGACGCGACTCTGAACCTCCTTTACAGTCTCTCGAAGATCAGAAGGGACACTAATTGCCATGAGTGCGACTGATGAAACCATTTTATGGTTTTGAAGTAAATCTGTCGGCTGCAGGAGGGAGGAAAAACAAATGAATGAATTCTTTCTTGAGGGCTACGCTGTCTATGAAACCACTTTATTTGTGTCCGTTCTCTATCCGTAGGCCATGTAGGGAGCGGAGCAGATGCAGATGGCTTGTTTCAGGAAACCGCAGGCCCAAAAGGGATCCCTCTCTGCTGTGCATTTAGTATACAAACTACAAAGGGAGGCTGTGGTAAGCACACCCTTGTGAAAAAGGCTAAAATAGTGTCAGCAGGATGTCGACCAGACTGCAGGCAACGAGCGGAGAGAGCAGAGCAGAAATTCGTGGAAATCCTGTAAAGCGTTTTGCGAAAAGGGATTGAGCCAAAAACTTTCCATCCATATGCACATACAAGAAAAGAGAAGACATTTTATTTTATTTATTTATTTATTTATTTTTTAAAGGGTTTGTCATATAACCGCTTCAAAACAACTGTGTACTTTAGTTGGTTTTTCAAACCAACACAAAGCGGAACATAATTATGAAATGGAATGATTCGTGGTTTCTGGAAGTTTTATGAATAAAACTTTCTAAACTGTTGCACGCATTTGGATTACACCCCATTTTACTCTGATCCCCCTAAATACAACCAGCTGCCTGCAGAGGTCACCTACATAGTAAACAAAGTCCACTTGAGTAATCTAACCCTTCCAGACCCAACGGAGAGCAGGCGATCCAGCCAAATCTGCAGTACCATAATTCTGCCACACGTGGAGCTATCTGAAAAATTCCAACGGTTTCTGAAAGGAAAGACATTGCACTTTTCAGGCAATATCGGATTATTACGGTAATTTCACCCCGTCATAGCAATGAGTGAAATCAATCTGAGGGGCACTCTTTTAATAGAAGGTAAATTGTGAAAATAACTTGCTAGATATTGAAAGTTCCAGTTGTTAAGGATAAATGAGCAAATATATTTACTGACATGACATTTAAAGAACTGCGTACAATTAAAACAAGGAAAAATACCCAGGCGGAGATTTGAAATCTAGGTCACAAAGGGTTAACTGCGGTGCAAATGCAGCTGGTGTGCCACATGAGACCAGTTTGAAATGTTTTGGCCTGTTGTGAAGGAAAACCAAGACATGCTGGTGTCAGGATCCTGCTGCTGGGATTGTTTTCTTCAGTAGTAGCAAGAGACAAGGGGGCAGAGACAGAGGCTCACTTTCCAGCAGGACAATGATCGTAAATGTACAGCCAGGACTACAGTGGGTATAGATCAAAGCTTATTCATATTGGCCTAGTCAAAGCGCAAGCCTAAATCAAATTAAGAATCAGTAGCAAGACTTGAAAGGCGATGATCTCCATCCAGTCCGATTGACTAAATCAATGTTTAATGACTGAATTAGCATCGTCTCGCTTTGCTTTGACATTTCGCAAAGTCAATAGAAATTTATTATCGTTTCTTCTCTTGCCAGTGACTTCAGACTGACTCCTTTCCAATAACAATTGTAATGTAATTGTTTTTTTTCACCAAAGAAAACTACGTGATCGCATCAAGAAAAACAAAATAAGCTTCTGCCTTTTCTTTTCTCTTTCAGATCGATAAAACTGCAAACGCATGCGTGGCACAGCAGCCGAAAGCTGGAAAAAAAAAAAAAAAAGGAGCTTGGTATGCGATTCATTTATTTAGTTTGGTAACTTATTTCAGCAGTGGGACAAAAGATCATCTTCCTGTACTGACTGGGTTGTTTTGGCAGAGCCGTGTCTTTGTTAGTGTTCTGAAACGCTTCAATTTCCACTCGGTTTCACGTCTTTTTGGGTGTAGGTTGAGCGTTGCAGCGCGAGGGACTTGAATTCTCTGAATGTTTTGTGCCGAATATCTCTGTCCAGTTGTCCTTCCTCTGAGGGATTCGCTGTAAAAAGCCAAAAAGGCCAGCTGTGCAGCAGTTTCACTTGAGAAGCCCCGCTCAGTCATTAGCTGAACGACGTGCTGTACACCGACGTGATCCGGCTTCAGGTTTTCTCATCACGATTTAGGGATATTTTCATTGCTGGTTTTATTAGTGCCGTTCTTATGAAATTGCTTTTACTAGCTGATGTCAAAAACAGCGCTGCTTCTCCCACACAGGCAAAAACAGCAGAGCCTTAGCGCTGTCTTTTTGTCTAAAGTCAACACTCCTGTCATTTTGAGACGAATCTCAAGCTATTTTCTTTGAACTACAATCTGGAGAAAATGCATAATTTTCCAGTCATTTTATCTGATATAGACCTGATTATCTATATCTTCCCTGCAAGTGTTCTTGCCAAACCTGACGTTTAAATTCTAGCGATAGCAATCACACATCCTCATAATGTCATAGCTTTATACTTTGTCAGGTACAGTATGCATGGTTTTCACAAGAGTAGCTTGACTCCAGGTTAAACTGTCACCCTG
This sequence comes from Poecilia formosa, assembly GCF_000485575.1. Taxonomy (NCBI): domain Eukaryota; kingdom Metazoa; phylum Chordata; class Actinopteri; order Cyprinodontiformes; family Poeciliidae; genus Poecilia; species Poecilia formosa. The sequence goes on from NW_006800222.1 coordinate 263,834, forward strand.
ACACGTGACCAGATGTGTGATGCAGGGTTGAAGGGTCCCGATGGGAGCTCAGACAGGTGAGAGCTGCGTCCGCGTGAGGATTTCAGCCACGCGACACTCACGCTGACAGAGATGTATCGTATTGAAAGTCGTTCTGCGCCGGAGCCGGGAGGAAATGAGAAAAACATGCCACAGCTTCAGAAAAGCCCCTTTCCTAACCTTCTCTGAACAAGTTCAGTCGGAAGTGGTTGAACTTGGGTCGCATGAAGCTGCACCGATCACAGAGATGGAAACAACTTGGATATATTACTTATATTAGGTAGTTCTCAGCTCCTTTCACACAGGAAGGTAATTAGCGTTACACCACCTCATAACTTCCATTCGCCCTGTGAGCCTCTAGTGAGATGGTTTAGTTGCATGCAGTTTGAAGAAACTAGCTTGCGGTTGATTCTATTTTTTGATATCCATTTTGGTAATCACACAGCTAGTGATCAGAATTGGGTAGTAACTAGTTACATTTACTTGAGTAGCTTTTTTTTTTTGTTTGTTTATTTTTTTAAATGCCCTTTTGGGAATATTTTTTTTTGCTACTTCAGCTGTACTTTTTACTTGTGTAATCTTATTATGAAGTATCGCTGCACTTCAGTTATATTTCTGGATACTCTACTTTCTGTGCAATGAAGAACACTCAGTGAAACTACTCTGAATGTGCCTTTAAAACATGCAGTTTTAAAGTTTCATAGGTTTTGCATTGATTAATTATTCAAGTTCATTACTTTTATTTTGCTCTGTAACATACCTCCATGTCCACAAGACTTTATATTTTTGTGGACATTGCTCTGTCTGATACTGTAAATGTTTAATATTTGGAGCAGTTACTTAGTACTTGAGTAGATTTCTTACCAAATACTTTTTCTACTCTTACTTGAGTAATTTCTTGGATGGCTACTTTATGCTTTTACTTGAGTAAAAGAAACAAACAAAAAAAATAGTCCCACTCTTGTTGAGTACAACTTTTAGCTACTCTATACTGACATTTCTCCTACATAGCTAGCGTTTTTAGCTAGCGTTTGTGACATTCACCCAAAATAAGCAGCTATTATTCCTGCAATCATTCGATTATTTTTCCCTTCTTTATCAGCAGATGAGAAATGTGGCAATCCACAAAGAAAAGGACAGAAAAACAATCCTTACCCCAACACAGTAAAATGGTGGATTTTTAGTGTCGGTAACCTTTTACATCACCTCCCACCCCCCCAACAACTTCACAACAGACATGCCTTCCTCCTCTGCTCAATTTCCTCAATAGACTGGTGCCCTTGCTTTCGTATCTGACTGAGGAATGACTTTTTTCCTCAGGATATAATCTAAAGGAATCCTTTCCATCTGATATGGGATATTTCCTGTATCTCATCCATTCCCAAGCAGCAGTACACACAGGAGAGATGTTCGAAGTATGGTCTAAGACCCCCCCCCCAAAAAAAAACAGGATACAAAACCCAGTTTTAATGGACTGAAATGTGCATTACTGCCAAATTCATGGCAATTCCTCAATGCATAAATTGTGAATTCTATTTCTGATTTCGTCAGAAATAGATGTTTTCCATCCACCGCTGTTACAATAAAGTGTTGTAAGCAGAAATACCCCGATTCCAACATATTATTTGCACGCTTTGTTTGTTGCAGCATTTGCATTTTTTTATTTTTTATTTTTTTTGCATCTGGAAAATTGTTTCCAGGTGATTTAAAACATCTGACCAAGTGTGTGGTGGTGTGCAGCATCCTGACATGTTCTTTCGCTTTAATAAACAATTCCCAGATTTTTGCGTGGTAACGTGTTTAATCAAGCCTGAATATCCTGGCCACAAGACAAAAAACAAAACAAAAAAAACAAAAAAAAAGAAAATCTGCACTTCTCATTCTCTGAGAACTGACTTCAGCAGAGAGGCAAATAAGCGTTTGCTCATGAAAAAAAAAAAGGAAAATATTTAACTTTTTCCATCCCTCCGTCTTTTAAAAGAATGCATTATGAGCCTAATTTCTTCTGCCATTTTGCAAAGAATTTTATTGGGTTTCATAATTACAGATCGGAAAACACCATGATGTACTCTTCAGATGTTTAGTGGCTCTTCGATGCCACGGAGCTCATCTGCTTTGAGTTCGTCTTGAGCTGGAATCAGTCTATCAACGCCACATGTTCTGTATTTTTCCTGGACATGAAAACCTACAATACATTTAATTATGATCTTTAAAAAAAGAACAACACAAAACATAAAAGTATCTTTAAATCCCATAACTTCCCTTTGTCAAATAAATCCGACCCCTACATTCTGCAGCGAATATAATAAAAAGCAACTGTTAGACTGACAAATCTTCCACTTTATTTTATTTTGATCTTCCTGGATAGCAATTGGGGAAATCACTTATCTTCAAAAATGTTGCAAACAGTAAAATGGACTCCATCTGAGTCTGATCTAATCACTATAAATACAGGTGTTTGGTGGAGACCTCAATGGTTTGAAACATTGTTGGTGAGCAAACACAAAGGAACTCAGGAAACGGGAATACGGTTGTGGAGGAGTCTAAAGCAGGCTGTGCTAACATCCAAGGTTCGAAGACATTACAGAGAACGGTACAGCGCAACTTTAGATATACCAAGAACCTAAACTTGCACGCCAGGCAATAAGAGCGTTAATCAGAGGAGCAGCCATGGTGACACTGGAGGAGCAACAGGTGCGCCCAACTCAGGTGGAAGAGTAAACGTGTGACACCATAATAGAAAACCATCGCCTTTCTCTTACCACTTTTGCTTTTTTGGACTTTTCCCAGTCACATGACTTGTTTGTGCTTTTCACCCTGCTGAGGAAAATTCATAAAAAAATAATCGAGTCAGAGAATTTGATAACGTTATCTTAAGGCTTTAAAAAAAAAAAAACTCCTTCCACAGACCTCATGGACTGGCACATTCCTCTTTTCAATTTAAACAGCACACATTACCCGTCACATGCAGCTGGGCCCTCAAGCTCATTGCTATGTGCCTTTAAGCTCGCTGGCTCCTCTTGGCCCCAGATGACCCACTTCCATGGTGGTGCTGCCAGCAGGACCCGAGCCAGCCTATTCTACAAACCTTGACAGCAACAAAATAGAATCCTTGACCCAGAACGCCAAACTATATCCAATAAGACAAAGGAGCAGATGAAGCAGATGGGAAACAGATCTTACTGTACAATAATGTGTGGGCTAATGTGTGTGTATGTGTGTGTGGGGGGACACACAGTTTTCAGCTAAAGTGTTTCTCAATAAGTGCAAAGGAGCTACAGGTTCAAATTACCGGAGGAAACCTCTGGCTTTATTTTATTTTTAATTGCTACCTGTCTGTTTTTATTATTTTAAATATGATTCAGAAAGATCTAATGTGACATTCACGTAGCGTGACTAATTCTTCGTGTCTGCGCAAAGCAATCGGTGAGAAAGATCACATGCTTTGAATTAAAAATGCACGTTCGCCAGTCGGTCCGACCTCTTATTGAACACGGCCTCTCGGTTCTGCACAGCCGTAGAAATCACGCCCGCTGTCTTTACTGGGGGAAATCCAAACGAGCGCGTTTTCAGCAGAGCAAACTGAAGATCGCTCACCGTCCCGGATGGCTACGTTTCTGCTGTGCGTTTGCCTCTCCAGCTGTGTGCTGTGTGCTTACAAGAAGAAGATGCATTTAAAGGCTCTCATGGGGAGATTGGGAAAAAAAAACCCCTCACCGATCAATCCGATGCTTTGTTTCATTCCCGTGATTGTTTCAGGGTCCCTGTGTTGTACACGGGCAGCCATTGCAACATGCTTTCCATTAGGAATGATAGAAAAGAGGACATAGGGGTGTGATGATTCACTAAGCTCGCAAGATGATTCGTGATCTTGGGTCTCTCAAAAACAAAACAAGATGCGATTGTTTTGTTTTAGTGGGATCCTTAAATCCAGCCCTCGAGGGAAGGTGTCCTGCAGGTTTTTCATGTGGCTCTGCCTCACCACACTAGAGTCGGATTGTTGGGTCATTAGCAGTACTCTGGAGAACCTGACTGCGCTGAGGAGGTAACTCGGATATTTGGTTGAGGCCTGTTGAACCAGGAACACACCTTGCAGGAACTCAAGGTCTGGATTTGATGACCCCTCCCCAGTCTAAAGGTCTCAGGAAACCCCAAAGTGAGTTCAATCAATGCATCGGATCTCAGTGCAGGTTTCAGTAGATCATATTACTGTGATTTTCACTCGCGTCTCATTTTAAGATGCTGCTAATGCCAGAAAGAGCTTTGCATTCGGGAACGAAGGCTTCATTCATCTCAAACTCTGTTTAAGGTGTTCTCCTGCTGAGGTTTGATCTGTCGAAGTACTTTAGATCTTGATTCCTCAAAATCATTAAGATAGCATACGGCTAGCAGAACTCTGTAAAGCAGATGCTATCTTCAACATCTGTAGTTGCAGTTCGCGATATTCTGGATGTTCTGTACCCAACCCAAGAAACTCTGGGTTTCTTGGGTTGGGTTTTGTTTATTTCTGTGTTTCTGTTCCTTTTTAGTTTAATCTGTTATGGTCTGGTTTATTTTAGTTCAGCCCTTCTTGGTCATCTTATTTTCATTAGATTTTATTTCTTTAGGTCCAGTTATTCCTTAGTGTTTGTATTTTTGCTTGTTTCGCCCAGTCCCACTTTATCTCTTCCTCCACTCAGTCTGGCTGCTGCTTAAATTACTCACGCCTGCAACCAGTTAGCCCATCAGCCCAGGTCCATTGTCCCCACTGTTTGCCTCCTAGTATTTAAGCTCCTCATTCTCGGTCACAACTTGCCGGTTCATCACTCCTCCTCTCCTCTTCTCTACTTCCTGGTTTCTCTGTATCTCCTCATGCCTCCCGTTTGGCCCTGTTTTGCTGCTTTCTTTGTTTCTTAGATATTTTTTGTAAGTCGGTGCCTCGTTTTCATTTTTCTTCATTAAATCATTAACAGAATTTTAAGTCTTGCCGCTGCTTTTAGGTCCATTAAATACACAACGTGACATACACGCAGTGTCACCGACTCTCGTTCTTCTATATAAACTGTGACTTTTCTTCTGTTTCTCACTCTGTTTCTCTTCCCGCATAAACTTCACTCTACAGTCAGGAAAGTGTCTAGCCTTAAAGTGAAACACTTTTTTCTCTGAGAATCTTGTCTGTGACTGAGCTATCCTTTCTCTGGAGTAACCATAGAGAACCCAACAATGCATTATGAGACCATTCAAAGTCCACACAGGAAAGCTCTCGGTGCGATTCAAAGCCAAGACTTTAGTGACTGTACATGGTGAGTGAGGATATGTGCATTTATACGAGCTCTGATTATAGCGTCCATTGTTGATTTAATTATGCGGCTTCAAGATAAAAATGGTGGGGAAGCCTAGTGGAGCACATCCATTTCAGAATAATTAGGGGAATATTTCATAATTTGCTCGATCATTGAAATTCGAAACATCTCCGTATTTCCCTTCTCTTCTTGCTGTTGTTCCTGTTCCAGCTTAGAGTGATCAGGGCCATTATGCTGTTTTGTGATGAAAGGCAAAATGCCAATCGTTCTGTGGGTTCAAGCGCTCAACAACCAACAAGATCATGACTAGTTGTGGCGACAGATTTATTATACTTCTTAACACGAAATCCGTCTTTGATCCTGATGCCACCCTCATCTCTCCGACTGCACCAGCTGCAAATGTCGTCCTTCGCTCAACCTGAGCATGCTACGAGAAAACAAATGGGCTTCTTTCAAAGGCTTCGCCGAAAGGAGGACGCCTGCGTCAACCGGCTCTTGCATAAACAAAAGAGTTTGTGAAAGCAATAAGACGTTTCTGGCGACCGGAGCCACCCCGTTTGGCTCCCCTTTGTGTCTGGATGCCTCATGTCACAGCGGTGCCCAAGGAAAAAGCTGCACAACACCTTTGATTTGCTTTCTCCTCCCACTCCACTCTGTGAAGTGATTAATTTGGCATTAAGTCAGTTGTTGCCATTCCACAAAGAGCCAGAGAACCTGGGAAGCATTTAAACATTTGGACTGACCTGCTGACAGCTGTTGTACCACTTGGGTAGAGTCCAGCCCCGTATCTTGTGCTCTGTGAAAGCTCCTCCAGTGTCCTAATTGCATTTCAGATGTTTGAGCTTTTGTTTTTGCTCAGCTCTCACCCAACATAAACTTGCCTAAGTCCATATTGAGAAGTCAATTTCAGAGCAGCCTCCCTCCATCATCCCGGCCTTCTTTGGAAAAACCCCTTAAAGCTGCTGCTTTGTGCTTTTTTTAAATTAAAAGAATAAGGGCATGCGACATTGATTTGCCTTCAACATCTGCATGCATCTAGATGCGTTGGCGTGCGGTTCCTGGTCCAAAACAGCCACGAGTCTGTGTCCATGCCTGCTAGCCTTTCCAAGCTGTCTGATGCAGGAAGATGCAGACTGTGTAATTTGCATTTGCATATTCATACGGGGCTCAGAAAAAGTATTTTAAATCCTTGGGACTTTTTTACATTTTGTTGCATTACAACCACAAATCTGTTTAATGTGGCCTGCATTTGTAACAATAAAGTAATTTGTAGAATCGGCTAACACGGGAATCGCCACATGTGCGTTTTAACAGCGCCAAGATGGAAAGATAATGAGCGGCGATGTCAGAGAAACATTTCTTGTTGCCCCCCCCAAATAATCTGAATACCATCAATCCACCAGACGAAAGTTTAAAAGTGGAAAACATCTGCTTTTCACTATGAGAGTATGGTCCATGGATTTAATGTTCATTCAGAAATTGGTTTAAGAGTTTTCATGCTTAAGATTTTGATAACCTCGTGCTGTATTTCAAATGTTCTGTGATTTTGCTGGATTTGCTTCCGATTTAGTTTTAAATCTGATTTTCCTTGTGCGACTGAATTTCTCTCCCGTCTTTAGTCTACTGCGCGATGATTGGACTTTGGCACCAGCGAGTCAGCAATTCTCCTCCCCGTTGAACTGATATTGTCATTTGGTTCGATTTGTGTCGTTGGGTTTTGTTTTTTGTTTTTTTTGACCCATGTCCGTCAAAGGGGCTTGTTCCCTGTTTCAGATACATGTAGTAGCAGAACTGAGAGTAGAGTACAGCCAGGAAACAAACTTTCAACTGCATCTCGTATGTCTTTATTACCTCTGAAACCTCTTCATCTTCTCACACAGCTAACAGGTTGCGTCTATATTGTTTTATGGTAATCCACACAAAATTATTGAAGCAGAGTTCAACATCAACAGCCCCGTACTAAAATGTTCACATGATCGCCATTAAACTTGTTCAAAGTTCCATTGTTGGATATGTACATCCAATTGTATTAGCGGACAGTTTGAGTGCTGACTCAAAGTGTGTGTGTGCAGAAATATATCTGCAAGAATGTACAAAATGAGATCAGATAAGTCAATGACTGAAAACACTCTGATGACCATCCGTAGCGAAAACAGATGGGTCTCAGGCACCTATTAGCTGAATTGGACTTCTCTGAAATATCAATCGACGTTCTCGTGCTAATTAATGTTAATCCGATGACTACGCTTCGCTTCTATGCTACTTATTTAAAGCCTGTCGACTCACCGCACTAGAAAAAGAGAACATTGTGACAAAGATGTGCTCACAGAAGTCCACAGGATGGGGCGGAGGGAGCCTTCGTCATCTCAGGCCGATCTCAGGCACTTCATTCAAGCTCGCCACCCCCTATCAGGCCTTTGTGATCTGGAGAGGAAGTGCAGTTTACTCTGCCGATAGCGGCCCTGAATGATACTGCCCTGCGCACAACTCAGGAAGGGGTGACGCCGATGACCTCAATGACCAACATCCATTGAGAACACCCTCGCTCACACACACACACAGGCGCCAGCAGCTGTAGTGGCGGGTCCATTGAGAAACATGGAAGCGTCTTTTATTTATTTATTTATTTTTTTCCTTCCTGCTTTTTTGGCTTCTTGACACTTTAAAATCAGCAGCTGGTGGATAAATGGTGCTGCTGCTGAAACAGATTCTTGCTGAAAACTGCTGACTGCGGCTGAAGCAGCATTTATAATCGCAATCTAGTGATATAAATGAATTAGGCTCTGTGGAAAAACGGCGCCCCAAATCATCTGAGGTGCTCAACACTGATTATAAAGAGTGGCAGCTTTTAAAAATTAGGACTTTTGGTTAGAAAAAAAAAAGATTGAAATGGTGTTGCGCACATAGTATTCAGACTCTTTGGATTTTCACGTTACAACTGTGAATTTTAATGTCATTTTTGTTGACAAACCAACTCACAGTAGCACATAATTGTATTGTGAAAAATTTTGAACTGCTAAAATTTGAAAACCTCTAATATCAAATTGTATTCAGACTTTTTTTTACTCTGGAGAAAGTCATAGAGAAGTTTAAAACAGGACTAGATTATAAAAAACACACACAAAAACAATCTCAAGCTGTAGAAATCTCATTGAGCATTTTTCGGTTTAAAAGTTTACCATCCAGAAGGAGAACAAGCAAACACAATCAGTTAGATTGTGTATTTGTGTGCATGAATGATCCAGTCAAAGTCCAGATCTAAACTGTTGAAAACTGGGTATCATTTTCCGTTTACCTAACAATTATGCACCTCTGTGTTGGTCTGCCATGTAAACCCCCCACAATCTGTCACATTGGAGACACAATGTGACAAAAAAAAACACAATGTCCAGGGTGCGAATACTTTTGAATGCCACTTTAATAAAGAGTAAAAGGTTCACTTAAAGTTGTGGCTGCTGTACGTAAACACACTCCTCAAGAACATCTTCGTCCAACTGTTTTTGAACAATTCTTTCCCCCGTGTTGTAAAAGTGCTTTACAGCCAACGCTCAGAAATTGTGAATCAGGGTTTGCATGTGAACTTGTCGGAGATGCCTGTAATGTCTTATAGTTTTGCTATACCAACAGACAGGAGAAGAAGAAGGCTCCAACATTTCAATGATCCCTGTAATCGCACTTAATTGGAGCCATAAACGTTAGAGAATGTGCACTTCTGCTGCTAATGTGTGGCCCTGGGCAGCTTAGCGTCGCGTTAGCTCTGTGAACAGCTGGAGCCATAATTATAAATGCCGGTTGACTCTATTGAAATTATGTTGCCATTTAAGAAATCATGACTATTTGTAACACTACAGACTCCGGTGTGTAATTACCATAATGACCAAAACACCAAACATTTTCTGCTTGTTATTTTGGGCAGGGAAATACCCCGCAGAGGTTGACTTTTTCAGTTTTTGAACGCTGCAGGCACTTCAAATTAGACACTTTATCTTGGTTACGCAAAGCAAAGCGTGCAGTCTCCTTAAAGGCTGCACATGCTGATTGTACGCTATGAAGGCATGCCCAAGCTGTTGTCCTTTATTACCAGATAGCATACTGGGAACATAAGCAGATGCCCGCAGATTCGATAGGGGTAGTGACGTGGAGACCACCAAGGTACACACAGTTCAAGTTACTGGGGGACCAAGAAGAGAGGCACCCGTCTATTGTCCGGGAATATCTGGAACATCTTTATCTCCCGCTCACATCCCTCTCTATTGAAGTGCGCAACAGCCGGCACGATGAAAAGGTTTCCCGGGAAGGATTTGTTCCTCGAATTTCCACTGGAACAGATAGACGTTATTCAGACAGGAGCTGTTGCCAATTTTAAACTATAAAACCGTTAATCTGTCATAGCCAGAAACCCATCTATTTTACTTGGCTTTCAACTCCAGCAGGATCCAGTTTTAAATTGTATGTTTATTTTTTTAAACTGTAAGGGTTTTTATTATTATTTATTATTATTATTTATTGTTATGTTGTGTTTTAATGTACAGCACTTTGTATCAGCTGTGGTTGTTTTAAAGTGCTTTATAAATAAAGTTGGTATGGTATGGTACAGCGGCTCAAAATCAGGAAGCAGTCGTGAGTTTTAAGAACTGTACAACAAAAAAAAGTCCCCTCTGCCAGATTTGTAAATACTAAATAGCTCTTTGTTAGACGACAAGTTGCCAAAAAATCAATCAAGTTTATTTGTGTACTACATTTCAGCAACAAGACAGTTCAAAGTGCTCTTCACCACAAAAACACAAACAACAAAAAAAAAAACACAAAGTTGTAACAACAGACAGTTGACATCATTACGCATCAAAATGTCGATTAATGTTTCATTGATTATGTTTCAAAAGCAACTCTAAACAGGTGGGTTTGTTTTTTTTTTTAGACGAGATTTAAATTATTAATGTGGAACCAATTAAACATTATGCTGCTTATATGGCTGCTGTGGTTCCAACTAAAACTCTGCTTAGAGCCCAGTTTATTCTTGCGCCGGCCCTGCCACTCTATCAAGCTGTAACGATCCAAACAAATCCCGCATGTTTATAATAATGTCAGTTGGCCAGTACATTCTGTGCATACTCAGAAGCACAGAAAAAAAAAGAAAAGTAATCTCCTCTGTATATGTGACCACCCTTATCTGGAGCGGTGGTGGGGGTATAAAAAGCACTCGGCTCCCCCTGACTGCACCAGAGTACCTTTGCTGATCTGATCCCGCCCCTACACAGGGGAGAGAGTTCACGGGCTCACTAGAGCCCATCGCCAGTGGACTGTTCCGAGCTGCAGCCCACCCCTCTCTCTCTGCAGTATGCATGTTCGCCAGGGATTCCGCGAAGCCCTCACGTCCCAACTCTGCACTGCTTCACCGGCCGGCCACCAGCACCACCAGCAGCAGCAGCAGCAGCTCAGTCAGGGCGGACGGCAATAAGACGTGGATGCGGCGGCAGAAAGGCGGAGATTCCCGGAGTGAGCGCAGGAACAAGCGGACTTCCCAACAGGACTTCCAGGCTGCCCGGGTCTCTCTCCTCTGAACTGAGACAACATGCATGTGCTCCTCTGGGGCTTGGGGTTCCTGCTATTCCCTGATCTCTTGAATGTAGTCGCATCCACAGGGAGATTGCTCCGGAGTCCAAGCACAGGTAGGTGGTTTCCCAACCCCTTCTCTCTTCTCCCTCTTCTCGTGTCCTCCCTCCTGACGCGTGGGATCATTCGCAAGGCAGAGAATGAATGAGTTTCCCCAATTCCGCCTTGTAGCGCACAAGTTGAAATCTGATCGACTGTTAAATACCAAAATAATGAAAAACACGTGAGAAGAAAAAAAAAAAAAAAA
>NW_006800222.1:275138-284177 GCF_000485575.1 Poecilia formosa
ATATTTAAAGCATGATCTCGCACATCTGGACTGTTTTGACTTGAACTGAATCCCGCCTGCCTTGTTTCCTGCCCCCTCCCCGCAGCACCAGAGGAGCTGGCCGCGTATGAGATTGTAACTCCGGTGCGAGTGAATGAAGCCGGTGACAGGCTTCCAGCCGGCGCGCACTTCAAGAGGAAGAGACGGAGTTTGGACGAGGGCACCGGGAGCGCCGCGGATCACTGGGCCGCGGCAAACATCCACTACAGGATATCTGCTTTCGGGAAGAACTATCACCTCAACCTCACGCTGGATTCGGGATTTATTGCGCCCGTTTACACTGTGACAATCCTCGGAGCGCCCCAAGGAGATAACGGGACCGCTTTTGCAACAGATGCGGAAAAGGAGGAGGAGGAGGAGGAGGAAGAGGAAAAGGAGGAGGAAGAGAAGGAGGAGGAGGAGGAGGACACGGAGTTAAGGCACTGCTTCTATAGAGGACATGTGAATGCACATGCACAACATGCCGCAGTCATCAGTCTGTGCGCCGGCCTGGTGAGTTTAATTTTACGCACGGCTGCAAGGCACTGTACACTTGGACCTGGCTCTTATTTGAATAATAATAATAATAATAATAATAATAATAATAATAATAAAAAGTTACTTCAAGCATTCTATGCGTAAAAAAAGAAACATGAATAAGTTTAGCAGAATTGCCAAACTACGACAAGTTTCGGAGCTCTGTTTTCAGGGCGCGTTCAGCTTTCCACGAATTATTACTCGAGGTCTGACCGCACGTTCCCATTTCCACGCTTCTTCTCCCGGCAGTCGGTGACGTCTTCACGCACGTTTGAGCAGCGCCGGATCATGACTGTCGCTGACGTCATCACGAACTGCCCCCCAAAAAAAGAAAAAAAGAAAAAAAAAATCCCAGGGCTGCTGAAGCAGGACTTTTGTTGGGGATCAAAAGTACACTCAGAGTTTAATTCATATAAACCGCTCGTGAGGTGATTTATTTTATTTCTTTTATTTTTTGCTTTATCAAAAAATATTCACACACACTGGTAGCATTTTTTTCCAGTTTACAATGACAAAGATAGTTTGTATAAATGAAAATCTGGACGAAAAAAAAAATGTGTATTTGGTTTTAGCCTCTTTGAGTCAAATCTTTGTAGAACTGGAATCACTGAAGTGTTTTGAGGATCGTCTTTTACCCGCCAGCCGGACTCTGGCAGATTTTGTGTCAGAATTGTTCTGTGTTTGACTCCATCCACCTTCCTGACGCCTGTGAGCAGAAAAGCATGCCCACTGCATGATGCCACCACCACCATGTTTCACACCGGCTCAGTGCAAGTTTTAGACTCAATGTTGGCCTCGTCTGACCCACAACGCATCGCTTTGCTGAGTCGCCTACGTGGATATGGTAAACTGTAAGCTCCAGCGGTTTCCTTAAAAGTTCGGACATAAATCTTGAGAGATTCACCCATTAGCCAGATGGTTTCATAGGCTTTCAGTTTTGCCAAACGTTTTTTCCCCTCCCTCCCATTTGTGGCTGATTTAAACGTCCCCACAGCTTTTATCCCTAACCTGTCTGGTGCGCTCCTTGGTCTTTGTCATGTTGTTTGATCACCGATGTTCTCTGGTAAACCTCTGGCAACTTCGCAGAACAGCTGGATTTATACTGTTTACTCGTCATAGTGACTTCTGAAGGCGGTTGATTAGATTTTTTTTTTCAGCAGGCAGTAACAACGCGCATCATCTATTTATACTTTACAGCCATGCACTGCTTTATGTCGGTCTAATTGATGAAATTCCATTTCAGTGCTGACGTTTGTGGTTGTAACATGTGAGAGAGCTTACTGAATGCTTTTGCAGGACACTGTAGTTTTGTCCAAACTGTGCATTTATTTGTATATATTGTGCACATGTGGGATCAATGAGTGGTTTAATGTTTTCTACCTGTGTCAGATACATCTACGGTATTTCACCTGCTTTATTTCCTATGACTTCCTATGATGGCTGTCCGTAACAAATGAGCATCAAGTCAAATGTGCCAGTGGTTTAGCTTGTAGAGATCTAAGTTGGCCAGTCATGCTGAAGGTTTCCTGTGATCTACAGTAAGATCACTGAAGTGTTTTGAGGATCAAAATGCCACTCTGAATGGTGGCATTTTGCCACCATTCAGAGTGCTTTCCCCGATACACATCGCAGATCTGCTTTGATTCCTTTCGCCTTGTTTGATGATAATTCGCACACTCATGCAAATCGTCTCCTTTCATCCAGTTATGAAAAGGCATTTCCTTATTTCATCCCGTATTTTGCAAATAAGCAAAAAAACAAAAACAAAAAAAAAACTATTCTGCATTTGGATAAGATGGAAAACTCTTAAGAGTTTCCTAGAAATATCTTCAGAGGAAAATTTCAAAGAACCGAATTCAGCACGTGTGAAATATTCTGCAAAGATTCAGGGAATCTCGGGAATCCCTGTGCATATAGGCTGGAACTGCAGAGCTTTGATGGATGTGGGTCAGCTGCAAGAATTCAGGAGGCGACGCATGAGAAATGGCAGAATTACTGGGGTCAGGGTCTCTGCATGCTTTTGGGCGAATCAAATATCTTATGATGTGCGGGCAGTGTCGACGGATATCGTACAGCTAGCTTTTGTGCACCACTGACACAGATGTGCATATTTGAATTTTGGTGTGTGGCACTTTCAGAAGGACATTATCCATAACTTATATTGCACATCTGGCAAAGACGTTTGAGAGGCACAGAGCGTGCGCTCGATGGGCCTCCCGCAGCCCATTGAATATGTGTAGAGCAGCGATGAAAGGAAGATACAGGCAAGTTCACCTGCTGTATCATTACTTCCTACACCAAGGAATACCAGAGAGCACGGTGCTGGAGCCATTTTAATTTTTTTTTTAAATTTATGTTCATGTAAGTGTGTGAGGATGTTGGGGTCAAGACGAACCGGCAGTGAAACGTGTGCTAGATGACACACACGTTATTATTTTTTGATGTTTCTGGATAAAACAGCACTTGTCTATCGAAAAGCATTGAAATTTATGATTACGTTGTCCATGGATACTCAGATATATTTATCCAAAATCCCGCCAAAAGAGATAACACGTGTGTCAGACACCCATCGGCCCTAATCTGGCATTATGCAGTGTTATTATTACAAAACTTTGCATTGTCTTTAATGCCATGTTCCTTTCAATCCAGCATTAAACAAGGTTTTAGGACATTCTTTTTTTCAATACTGTCATAATTAAAAATAACATTAACAAGTACAATTACTACGCATTTTGACATCCAGATTTGAATCTCCAAATGCATGAATTAGTTTTGGACCAATTTGACAAACTTTGGTTAGTCTTGTTCGAAAGTTCCTTGGACTTTATTTTAGGATTCTGTAGAATCCTAGTCCATTCCTGATCTGTAAACGTCATGGCAATGTAATTTTCCCAGGCTGATAGTAGCATAGCCTGGTTTTAAACAGTCCATCAAAAATAGAGATTCCAATTTTAAATCTGTTTTGATCAAAATGGATTCTATGCAACTACATTATCACCTATATAATCTGTTTTAACTGAGCTGATGTGGCACGATGATGAACACATTTTCTCTGCTTTATTTTGTATATTACTTATGTTTACCTTTTTTTTGACAGATTCTTACAGGTTCTCTTTCTTTCCTTTACAGTTTGGCACTTTCAGGTCTCCTGAGGGGGAGTATTTTGTGGAGCCCCTGCACAGCTATCAAGGGGAGCACTATGAAGAGGAACACACAAAACCTCATATCGTGTACAGGAAACTTTCATCCGGGAATCGCACATCAGCCTGGGAAGAGACCTCAGCCTGTGACACTTCAGGTGCGCGGCGCTCCAGGATGAGCGTGCATGCATCGCGCTTTTTGACAGACGAGCCTTATTATTAAGATACAGATGCAACTGTAACTTAGGCTTAACCCTAACTAAACCCTAGCCCTCTTCATTCCCTGATAACTCAGTGGACTCTGTCTGTTTGGGGACGTTTGGGGTCAGCTGGTGCAGTTTGCTTTCACACTGGACTGTGTTAAACACACCAAACACTTTGACAAATCTGTTTCCATCCCTCGCCTGTGGCGGCGCTGCACCATGAACCGATGAAGGAAACGACACAAAAAATCTGAAGAAGACACTGAGAGCAACAAAAATGGAGTGGTGTCAGATTTTAGTGGCTGTAGGATTTCTCCTTTTCTCATAAAGTAAAAGACCACGACCATTTCTTGACCTGTGTGTTTGCTTTGGTTGTTTTTACCCCGAATGCCTTGCCAACTCTGGTCTGCTTGACATTCACATTTACATTCGAATCGTGCCAGAGTTCACTTCAGCTGAACGGCTCCAAAAACCTGGAAGCGGACTACTGTGCAGGGCATTCTGGGTAAATACAACCAAAACAAATGAACAAATCCAGCGCTTGAGAAAGAAAAGAGTCATTTACCAGAGACGAGAGAAATCCTACAGCCTGTAAGATCTCGCGCTACTCCATTTTTGTTTACATTTCGAAACAAAAATTCAGATTCTTCTTCAGAGGTTTGGTGTTGTTTTCTTCAGTGTTTCTTGTTGCAGTGCCACTACAGGCGGGTGTGGGGAAGGACAGGCTTTTCAAGGGTTTGGTTCACTTGACCCAGTGCTTTGCAAAGGTGAACCACGCCAGTTGAAAGTGTTGCAAAAACTACAATTTTGTTCCTCAATGGAATCGAGTCTGCCAGACCACGAGATGGAGAAAGCACCTTTAAATTCCAGTAGCTCAGAGCTTGGTACTGAAGTTTTATCGCATTTCATCCACGGAGTGCTCACATCATCCGTCAGCTGACCTAAATATCAGCTCCGGTCGCCCCTCCCCCACTTAGTGGCGAAACCCAGCAGAGCCGGCTGCCTCTGGGCTGGGACCTCCCAGTGGCTGTGTTTAAAAACAGTGTGTATGCGGTTGTTTTTTATGTGCATGGAAGTGTTTTCATGGGATGTGTGTGGTTTGCAAGTGGAGGATTTTTCTCATGTGCATGCAACCTTTTAAACTGGTTCCCACAGACATAATCAGGTGTAATCGTTGAGCCACACATGCAGCCTCTCCCCTATCAGCCGCAGCAGAAGCCGATTATGCAACAGTAGCTGCGCTTATCGAGTTATTACAATAATTGTTCTGTGCCTATTAGGCTAAGCTAGGTTTATCTTAAAAAGGGAGGGCAAGAGGGGAAATAATGATTATGTAGCACGACTAAAAGGATGAGTTTCTTATCGATATTGGCTCAGCATGAATAAGAGGTCTGGCTGTCACACAGCATGCACGGTGCAGTTCCTGCAGCTGCTGCACACCAGTGAGGAAGCTTTCCAATTCTCACACAGGCTCAAACACACACACGCGCGTGCAAAAAAAGAAAAAAGAAATCACTTGGAAGTTCACCCTTGTATCTCCCCATCTCAGTTTACTGGCTGAACTTCCTGTTGACTCTTGTACTTCCTCTGTTTCTTTGATAAGCAGCTCGGGCAGACCCGCTGCGATGACCACGCTGTGTAAACTGTGTAATGGCAAAATAACGCCAACTTAAGATAGTCAAATAATCAAAACCAAGAAAATAAATGGCGGAATATTTTCCTCCGTTGATTGTTGTGCGGCCGTTTGGTGTCGCTGCGTATGTAAATGTTTATGTGCGTGCGAGTGTGTGTGTGTGTGTTTCTCTTTTGATTCCATTGCACAGCGTGAGTGAGGATGTATGAAAACATAGTCAGAGGGAGCGCCGACCTGACCAAAGAAGCCACATGGAGCTAGAAGTGATTTAGGGGCTCACATGAAGTTTATGTTGTACCTTGCGAACAGTATTCCTTTGCCCTATGAACTTCTGTACATTTTGTCGTGTTGCAACGACAAACTACAGTGCGTTTTGTTTTATGCGATGGACGAGGCTCACCCTCTCGCTAAGATTATTTAAAAAAAAGGTCCTGTTACTTTGCCGGCTTAAATGAGTTCTCACTAAGGAAGGTTCACGTTTTTGTGAGAATTAACTGGTAATACAAAATCTTACTAGGTATTTTTTGAAAACTAACTTACAAGTAACTTTTCAGCATGAAATAGGAGCTTGTCCATGGCAATAATGTCTGAATATTGATGAAAAAGTACTAAATATATGTATGTAAAATAATCTGCCAGTGGAACCAGACATTATAATTTATAACATAGGAAAAATGTCTTGTTCCACTGGCAAATTATTTCACTTTATTTATTTTATCATTCAAAGTACAACAAAAAAAAGACAGTCAGAGAAAGGTATCACATGCTGTGGTTTTGTTGTCTTGTCTTTGGTTCCTGAGCTGCCTGCTGTAGCGCTCTTCTGTGATTTGACTTCAAGCTTTACCTAGTCTGAACTCACTGCCCTTCTCTCGGTCTCTCTCTCTTTCCCTCTTTTCAAAGTGAGGGAAAAGAAGAAAAATGAGCCTTCACTCTGTGTTAGTAAATCAACACAATATTTGAGCAGAAACAAACATAATACACCCAGAGCACAGACATGTGAAGCCAAGACCTCCTCTCTCCAGTCCACACTTTGCAATGCATTTTCAAGTTTGAAGCCTTCACCGCAAATCCAACCACATCCTCCTCCTCACACACAATCATTTATATCTTGTCTTTTAATTTATTTGCGTTTCTTTTGAATGATTGAATCGGTGTGTGTGACCTCAGGTTTTGCGTCTGTGTTTATTTACGCTCTGGATTCTTTAACTCTTAGGACACAAACACAGGGACAAGAGGCAGAAGGCGAGGAGAAGGCCGGCCCCCGTTGCCGGCGGCGCGTCCCCTCTGGTCGGCGCTGACATGCTCGACGACCTGGGGTCACTGAGCGCCAGCCTGACCGGCAGTGCTCGGCTCACATCAGAGCGCGGCGTTGCTGCTGGCAGCAGACCGTCAAATGATAGCGGTGGTGACTCAGGACCTCACAGGAGATCAAAGCGCTTCCTCTCCTACCCGCGCTTTGTTGAAGTCATGCTGGTCGCCGACAGCAAAATGGTGGAGCATCACGGCAGCAACCTGCAACACTACATACTCACGCTGATGTCTATAGTAAGTGTGACAGTGGAGGTCTGCTCGGGGAAACGTTGTTGTACCTCGCAAAAACCAGCCGTTTACTGTCTCGTCACATCGTGACCATGAACTTCAATGCGATTCATCAGGATTTTAGTTTTGAGTTAGTTTGTTAAAGCTGGACCTTTGCATGTTTCCTCCCACCTGTTTGCTGTGTCTCCTACGTGTGTGTGTGGCAACAAATTCCAAAAGCACTGACCCCTCTGGTTCTCTGATAAAAACCCTCCTTAGTCCATCGGTTTTAGTGAACTCCCATTACTTCTTCGCTTTGCGGTTAACTGTGGCGCACCTGCGGTTGTTTGCTCTTGATTTCCTTTTGAGGTATTCGACTCTATAAGTGGCTGAATACAAATGCTAACAACACTTTTCAGATTTACATTTGTAAATTAATAGAGAACTACATATTATTTTCCTTAATCTTCTGAGTTTGGCACTGTTTTGCATTGGTTCATGCATGAATCGGATTTAAGTCTGATTCATGCAACAGCCAACAAGTTCAAGGTCTTTGCATACTTTCGCAGAGGCGCTGTGCATGGATGTGTTGTGAGATAGTACACACACACACGTTAGTGTTCCGATGTTGTCGTCAGTGCAGCATCTCGGTCTGCAGTCCTTTGTGGTCGGGAAGAGGGCAGCCCAGGGCAGGAGCAAAGAACTTTTCCAAGAAGACATAAAGAGTTTAGAGTCTGTCTCCCAGCTTTGATGAAGGTTAAAAAATAATCTCAGGTATGTCACGAAGAGCGATTACTTTCGGCCCACTTCAAACACCAGAAGGGGCCAGTGGTCTTCAAGGGGGCAGGCTGAGGTGACCTATATTTTGAAGAAAAGGCTTGTTTATTCTTAGGACCAGAGAGCTGAGAACAGAGTTACCAGTGTATGTGCTTCTAATCCAGATTTGTCCTCATTCAGGTCTCCTCCATCTATAAGGACCCAAGCATCGGGAACCTGATCAACATCGTGATCGTCAAGTTAGTGATAATCAACAACGAGCTGGTGAGTCTGTGCTCTGTTCTCGACATTTCCTCGTTGTCTTCCTGAAACCGCGACCATCTCCCCGTCTCTTTCTCTCCCTTTCACGTTTGTCAGGACGGCCCAGCTATTTCGTTTAACGCACAGACCACTTTAAAGAACTTCTGCATCTGGCAGCAGAACCAGAACGTCCTGGACGATAACCACCCCTCCCATCACGACACCGCCATCCTTATCACCAGGTGCAGGGAAATTATTTGCCTTCTCGCTGGCCTAGGCACGCTTTTAAGTCTCTGAAATATCCAAATACCCGGTGAACTCGGGGTTGAGTATGTGAAAGAGGGGCCTGATCAAAGAGCGGGTGAAGTGTTCTTCGTTTTAATGCAGAGCCGCTGACCATGACCTGTTATCTTTATCTTTCACCACAGGCAAGACATCTGTAGAGCGAGGGATAAGTGTGACACATTAGGTAAGCGGAGCGTTTCCACCAGCAGGCTGCGCAGCGAACGGCGTCGTGTGGGAAAACTGACACTGCTCTCGTGCTATGCAGGGCTCGCCGAGCTGGGGACGGTGTGTGATCCGTACCGCAGCTGCAGCATCAGTGAGGACAACGGGCTCAGCACTGCCTTCACCATCGCCCACGAACTGGGCCACGTGTAAGCAGAGCAGACCTTTGGGGATGTGTTTTTTTTTTGTTTTTCTAAACGAGAGATATTATTATTATTATTATTATTATTATTAGGCAATATTAGAGCTTCTAAAGTTTTACTTTGTTCTGCAAAAGCATTTAGACCTCTTGAGCTTTTCCGTATTTTTGCCGTTTGGAAGCAAAACTTCAACGTGGTTGACAGCAAGAAGCACATTATTGTGAATTAGAGGGAAAAGCGTACATATCTTGAGCATCTTTTTGAAATTAACATCTGAAAAGTTTTTATTTTTATTTTGCCCCTTTAATCTGAGTTTGATCAATGAA
>NW_006800222.1:284601-299990 GCF_000485575.1 Poecilia formosa
ATAATAATAATAATAATAATAATAATAATAATAATAATGAAGAAGAAAATGGAAAAAATATATACTTGTGACCAGAAACTGGGTGTTCCCATCAGACCGTCAGTTCCCGAAACTACACACACAAAAAAGAATTACGTAAAAGCACACGCAAGTGTGTGCTAATTACCTCTGCCACTAGTCTGGAGGGGGCTCAGTGGGGATCATGCGGGGGTGAGGCAGCAGGTCGGAAGTAGGTGGCGCCTTGTGAGAACGAGCGTTCAGACACCTCTGAAAGGAGATTAAAGAATTTCTCAAACATTTACGAAAGAATCGAGGGAGCACTCCAAGAATGAGGGAAAAACATAACATGACATGAAGCTCAAAGAAGTCGATTTTACATAAGACCGCCCCTTTAAGCCTTCTGCAGTTAAGCCTTCATCCATCATCTCTAACAAAATGCTCGTTCTTGCCACTAAACAAAGAGCTGGATTATTGAATTCCATCTTTATCCACACCAACCAGTGCAAACATGGCCGACGGCTGCTTGCTGGTGAAGTTCACTTGTGATTTTGCCCTGTATAAGGTGGGGAGCTTAGCCGCGAGTGGTGCGATGTCGTACCGGTTTACACCAATCACGTTTCTATACCCTGCTGTGGTCTGAATGTGGGGCCTCAGATTTTCCCATCTGAAATGTTTCCCTGGTTTTTAACATCATTTAATATCAGACCGGTTTCTCTCCAAAGTCCCCACAGGCAGAGAATACAAACGCTCTGTTATTTTCAGTGGCAGCCACAAATTAGCTTCCCAAAACCATCACCGCAATGATAGTGGGAACATAGCTGTAGATGTAAAACATGGAGAGATATTAATAGTCTACAGTTCTGTGAAGTCATCACTCACTGCATGTCCGTCATTCAGAATGCTTTTGCTTTGTCTGCGAAACGTTCAGAATTACTTCAACCCCCCTCACTTAGATTTTCTTTCTTTCTTTTTTTTTTTTGGCGCTATATTGTCTGCGTGTTTTTTTTAGTTAGTTCACTTTTCTCTCCTCTCTAGGTTTAACATGCCTCACGATGACAGCAACAAGTGCAAGGAGGACGGAGTGAAGTCACAGCAGCATATCATGGCTCCCACGCTCAACTACAACACAAACCCTTGGATGTGGTCCAAGTGTAGCAGGAAGTACATCACAGAGTTCCTCGAGTATGTCGTGCCTCTTGTTATCATCACGATAACGCGTGTCCGTCTGTTAGGACGTAGCCAGAGAGAGTAAAAATCGCTTGTTCAGACGTGGATGGCGCAGACCTAGTGGAAGTTTTCATCCATGTGCATCCAGAAACATGAACAAAGATGTTTCTTATTGTTTGCCACAGCAAAGCAATAAGGTCAAATGAGAGGAAAACTAAGCCTACTTGGAAAACAAACTACATGAAAGTTTTTGTGGCAAAATGTAACAAAATTGCGGCACTATAGCTGCACTGTTTGTTGGCTTGCTTCTTAAAACTGGAACTGCTAAATTCAGAAGTAACATAAGGAAGAAATACTTTTATAACTCCTTCAGCCTTAGTCTCCCTTTTTGCCCAATAAACTCATCGAACTCCTGAGAAAAAAAAAACACAAAAAAAACATCTACTCCGACTGTAGGAAATAGTAAATGGGATGATATTATGCGCGGTTGAGCATAAGCAGACGTCTTTGTGGATGTATGTGTGCAGATAACTGACCACTCCTGCCGTACTGAGTGTGTTTTCTGTCTGTTTGTGTCTCTTGTTTTTTTTTTTTCCTTCCTCTTTTTTTTTCTTCAAGTCATTTTATTTTTATTTCCTAATAGCACGGGATATGGTGAGTGCTTGCTCGACGAGCCCGTTTCTAGGCCATACAGTCTGTTGCAGCAGCTGCCCGGGCGGATATACAGTGTCAATAGACAGTGCGAATTGATATTCGGGGCGGGAACGCAGGTGTGCCCTTACATGGTGAGTGGAATTGGGCTTTTGGCTTCTTTAAAGTCACACGTATAAAATGAAAACCTGTCAGTGGTTCCCTCTAAAATACGAAGGAAAGCAAATTGAACATTTTGTTAAAATGCATGCTTCTTTTTCTTTTTTTTTAAGGTGCTGTGCATTAATTGTTGACCTTTGAAATGTCAGCATTAACATGTAGCTCACATGCCTGTGTGTAATTGACAGACTCAGTGTCGGAGGCTGTGGTGCACGAGTCCAGAGGGCGCCCAGCGGGGCTGCAGGACCCAGCACATGCCCTGGGCCGACGGCACCGACTGCGCACCCGGGAGGGTAAGCGTCGCGCAGAATCTGCAAACGAGAAATGTGCATGCAAGGATGTGGGTTCCAGTAGGAGAAAGTTCTTAGAAAACTAATGGGAGTGGGAATGTTTTCAGATACACTTAATAACTGCATTCAATATTTTTTGATGAAACTTAACCTTCCTTCATTCTTTTGTTTGTTCCATCTACGTATGCTCCTGTCATTGAATCTGTTTCCGTTCTTCCTCCTGTTTATGTCACAGCACTGCAAACACGGCCTGTGCATTCCCAACGAGCACGACGCCTCGCCGGTGGACGGAGCGTGGGGGGTTTGGAGTCCGTTCGGTACGTGCTCCCGGACATGCGGCGGCGGCATAAAGATTGCAATGCGCGAATGTAACCGACCAGTGTGAGTAGCCGCGTGTCTTTGTAGTCGTGCATGTTTTCATCTGCCGAAGTCAGTGTTCCATAGATCAAACCTCCTTAAGGGGATTCTTTCCATAGCAAGAGTTCAGTGAATCATTGATTGCAGACCTTACAGGGATGTTTTTTTCTGCTAAATGCACACACGTCGGCCAGTCTCGGTGAGTGTAGCCTTTCATCCCGGATTAATGGAGTCCAAGAAACGAATAGAAACGAATGAGAACGAGCTGAAGAGAAGAACTGACATACTTTAAGTTGCCATACTTTCTTGCGCTCTCAGACCCCGGAGCGGAGGAATGTACTGCGTCGGCCGGCGGATGAAGTTTCGTTCTTGCAACTCTGAGCCCTGCTCCAAGCAGAAGAAGGACTTCAGGGAGGAACAATGTGCTGTCTTCGATGGAAAGCACTTCAACATCAACGGTCTACCTCCAAACGTCCGCTGGGTTCCCAAATACAGCGGAAGTGAGTCCTTGTTTTCATTTTCTGCTGCCTGCTGCCCGATTTTAGCTGGTGAAATGTATTAATCAGCGTAAGCCTTGCACCGACCAGCCTTTGTTTTGTCTCCTCTGTCAGTTCTGATGAAGGACAGATGTAAGCTGTTCTGCAGGGTGGCGGGCAGCACTGCCTACTATCAGCTCAGGGACAGGGTCATCGATGGCACGCCATGCGGACCCGATACCAACGACATCTGCGTCCAGGGCCTGTGCAGGGTGAGCCTGTTCGTACTGAGCGCTTAAAGACATCCCTGCTGCATCCCCTGGCGGGGTCTGTTCGTGCGGCACTCCCGTACCTTTTAATGACTTCCACATCCCTCCAACATCTCAAATCCTTTGCCTTAACCAGACCGTTTCCTCAAATCTGACGTCTAGATTTTCAGTTTGAAAGCTTGATTGCAAACATGCCCTGCACATCAAACGAGCCAGTGGGCTTCCCTGTGTACATTCGGAACCACACACAGAGCTTTGGGTTTGACTGTGGCTCAGGAAGTCCCTCTGCCCCGGACAAGTGCATTTCACATCCAGAGGTTGTCACGACATCAAAAATCTGTTTGGCTTAAGGCGGCAAGCTTTGTTCCATGCCACTGTTCAAAGAAACATTTGCAATGTTTCGTCTGAGTGCTACACACAGAACGCTGCAAAAGAAATCACGCCCTTTGGCGATTTTCAAAGCAACAGAGTCAAAGTTCAAACCTGAACCTTATTCATCTCACAGACACTTTCCAATACATTCACGGATATGCAGTACTTTGCATTGCCCTGCCATGTCGAGTCTTTCATAAGCAGAGTCTTTAAGAGTCGCCACGTTACATTTGTTCTTTCACGATCTGTACATTTTTACGTAAAAATAGCCAGATCCTTTGCATGATGATGCCAAAGTTGTGCTGTGCCATTCACATTAACAAAACACTTGTCTCGCCTCTTCCCTGATGGAGCAGCAAGCGGGTTGTGATCACGTCCTGAACTCTAAAGCCAGGAGAGACAAGTGTGGTGTCTGCGGAGGCGACAACTCCTCCTGCAAAACTGTAGCAGGACCGTTCAACACTGTACGCTACGGTGAGCTACGACCTTCTCGTCCCATCGCTCTCCATTCTGGATCCTGCCACTCTTGTTCTGTGTTTCAGCTACCATTAAATGTGACTGTCCTTCAGAAGAAAAAAAAAACAGATGTAATTTGTTTAAAATTGTTTATATTTGAGATCCAAAGCAGATACTGTAACAATCTAATCACATTTACAGGCTATAACGAAGTGGTGCGAATACCCAGTGGTGCTACAAACATAGATGTGCGACAACACAGCTACTCAGGGAAGCCGGAGGACGACAACTACCTCGGTGAGACTACGCCGCTGTTTCAGTCATATTGTGCTTCGTGTCTGGGAGTTGTAGTCGATCAGATATTCTATCTCGTCTTAAATATCTGCCTGCCTGTTAGATTTATTGTGAAGTCGTGTACTGTAAACTCAAGCACTGTATGCATACTCCTCTTTTATTGAGTCAGAACCAGGCCTGTTGGTGCCAATCAGGTGTGGTCAGCCAGGTTAGACGCTTGGTTACCTTGATGCTAAAGTTCACGTTTTTGATTTGATCTAAATCAAAAACTCGGGACACGTTGGATGCGCTCGACGCGTCAAACGGTTCAAATCGCGCCGCGATGACCCTCCACGTGTAAACCAGACGGGCCTGACGCTCAAAGCGCATTTGGTGTAAGAGTGCCTGATGCACACTGTTAATTTTAGTGGAGGATTTTTGATACTGTGATGAAGTTTAAAAATAAATATCCGGTACCGTCTGCCTAAAAGCTAAACTGAAAATCAAATCAGAAGAGAAATAGTTCAGGGATGAAAATGAACCCTCTTTCATTTGGTCGTTCCAGTCTGTGCAGAGGGTTGAACATGTGGGGTGAGATGAAGAGAAGCTTGCGTCAGAGACGGCTGTTTATCACTGCATTATGCTGCTGCTGCTGCTGCTGCAGGAAAACAAAAGCCAAACTTATTTTTAGGTTTTCTACACTTCCCCA
Organism: Poecilia formosa; assembly: GCF_000485575.1. Classification (NCBI taxonomy): domain Eukaryota; kingdom Metazoa; phylum Chordata; class Actinopteri; order Cyprinodontiformes; family Poeciliidae; genus Poecilia; species Poecilia formosa. Next base: position 289,781 of record NW_006800222.1, read on the forward strand.
CCAATAAATGTGTTTTAACTCCACAGCTGTGTGTATTTCACAATGTCAACCTCAGAGCGTAGTTTAACATTAATCACCCTTTTCTACACAAACGGCTTGAAAGGTCCTTTTTTTTATGTGTATGAACAGGCCGTAGATTTCTTAGAAGGATTTGCACTCTCGACAGTCATAATAATGTAACGTGTGAAATGGTGAGGAAAGAAAAGGCAGGAAATTAGCTCCATAATCGCATTAGAGTGAATGAGTGCAGACGACCCCGAATGGGACTTCTCCTGGAAAAGAGGATTATTTTTTTACTTCTGCCTCGTGCCTCAGTCTACCTTTAAATGCTAACATAAACCTTTGTGTTTCTAATGCATCCCCTTGCATGCGGTGCCATGTGATCGCTTAAAGTAAGTGGTGCTGCCCCAAACACAGCTTTTAAACGCATGCCGCTCTGGAGATGATTCCACTCGAGTTGAGAGGACGCGGCTTGATCCGAAATGCAATTACGAGAGTCAAAAACGGTTCGTGTCTCCCTGCAGCGATATCAAACAGCCGCGGAGAGTTCCTGCTCAACGGAGACTTTGTGGTGAGCATGTTCAAAAGGGAAATCAAAGTGGGAGATGCCGTCATCGAGTACAGTGGCTCCGACCACGTCATCGAGAGGATCAACTGCACCGACCGCATCGAAGAGGAGATCATTGTTCAGGTAAAAAGAACTTTGGAGAAAATCTCCTCATACTAATGGTTTTCCCGTTGAACCTTTTATTTTTTCACATTTTAGTATGTTGTAAAGTGTTTTATTGGGATTTTGTGCATCAGACCAGCACAGAGCAGTCTCAGAGTCGAATGTAATTAATCCAGGATTTAATTTGTTCAAAGAATAGCAATCTGGAAAGAATGGCTCTCATTTGTATTCACCTCTCTCCGCTTTGATGCCCAAAAATGCAATTTTAACAAAAATCTAGTCCAGAAGGCAACTCTTAGTCATGCACTAAATCAGCTCTTTGTGGAAGAAAGCTGATATGGAAGCAGGTGCTTCGGTTTTGTTGAAATCCAATCGAATCTTTACGGGCCTCTATGCAAAATGTGATGCATGCTGGGAGAATAGCTGTGTGCGCCGTCCTGGTGAAACACAGAGTTGGCGGCGTCATAGTGTGAGATTTATTTTTTATTTTTTTAAACAACGTGACGATGATAAATTCATCACAATAAATGGTGAACGATGTGATAAATGCCCATCTCTGTGTCTAAACGTCCAAAGCTGTTACGTTTGTGGCTATAACATGACAGAATGTGGAAAAAAGCATTAACGCGTTAAACGAGTGAACAATCCGTCGCTTCATTTTCTCTTCTCACCGTGTTGAACTGTATTTCTCTGTGCTCCCTCCAGGTTCTCTCCGTTGGAAACCTTTACAACCCAGATGTCAGTTACTCCTTTAATATCCCCATAGAGGATAAGCCTCAGCAGTTCTTCTGGGACGCTTACGGGCCCTGGCAGGAGTGCAGCCGCCTGTGCCAAGGTGAGGCGGGGGTTGAGGGTTCAGCAGGGGGGGTGGAGGCACATGTGGTTGGCAGGCCTTAGTGTTAGAAAAGTTTGCAGATAAATGCGACGCTCCTAGCAGAGAAAACATGGAAGATGGCAGACGTGGGAGCCTCACAGTCGCAAGACATTCAAGACGAGAACCGCCTTGAAAATGTCGCTTGCGACCGAGTTCATTTTTACAGCAAGTGGGCTGTGATATATTACCCTCCCCGACGTGACCGTGGGTTTTTCAGAGTGGTTCGGGTCTGTGGGGGCGGATCGCAGGTAAACTCGAAAAACTTGCTCTCTGCCGCGACACACTTTGAATCTCTTTCTCTGCTTCTTGACACGACTCTGTCGGGAAGACCGCGCGGCCGGAGCTGGAGGGAAAACTGAGCAGGTCGCACAGCAAGCATGTAATGTCCTCAGCAGGAACACACTAAGCTCTCATTGCACTGAAACGCAAGACTTGGCGGTTCTCACCTACTGTTTGCAAGCACTTGAGCTTTAAATAGGTGGTCCGTGGCATCGACGTATTAAAAAACGCTAACTTTAAAAGATGCATGCATTGTAAGGAGTCATAGTAAATGCTGACAAGTTATCATGTTTATGAAGAATAAATCCTAGTTTACCTATTTTATATTTATTTGGTCTGGACCCAACACAGAAAGCTCCAGTTGAACTTGACCGCAAAGAGAAAAGTTTCATTAATCAAAGCAATGCATACAAAACCTCTTAAACGATACTTACTCAGTTCTGCTGTTTTGTATCTCAACAGGAGAGCGCAAGCGTAAGATCCTCTGCAGCCGAGAGTCGGACAGGGTGGTGGTGTCGGACCAGCGGTGCCACAGTTCAGCCCGGCCCGCTGCCATCACTGAGCCCTGCAACACTGAATGTGAAGTGAGGTCCGTTTGACCGATTTAGACCGACTTTTCAGTGCCCAAACGGGGCCCTCTCGGTTCGTCTGCTGCTCTTCACTTTGTACGGCACTTTTGAGGGACCCGTCCTCTCTCTGTCTCTCGTACCAGATGGCACGTGGCTCGTAAGAGCGAGTGTACGGCCCAGTGCGGCGTTGGATATCGCACTCTGGAACTGTACTGCGCCAAAATCAGCCAGTCGGATGGCAAGACCCAGAAAGTCGACGACAGGTACTGCAGCGGGCAACGCAAACCCGACGACAGGGAAGGCTGCCATGGCGACTGTAACCCTGGTGGCGGCTGGGATTACTCGCCCTGGTCAGAGGTACGATTCTAGCAGGACGGGAAGGGTTTTGTTGGATTTTGCTTGGCCATTCCCTCCTGTTGACGGCCGGCTATTTCGATCGCAGTGCTCGAAGAGCTGCGGCGGAGGCACGAGGCGGCGGGGCGCAGTGTGTCGAAAGTCGTCCGGCGGCGAAGACGACGATGAGAGCAATTGCAGTCAGAGGGATAAACTGACCGTCCAACCCTGCAATGAGTTCCTCTGTCCACAGTGGAAGACTGGTGACTGGTCTGAGGTCAGCTGAGGAATGATCGCATGTTTTTGTTGTTGTTGTTGTTGTTGTTGTTTTTTAAATAATTCTAAACACCTTATGACATTAAATGTGTGTTAAGTAACTTTTACAAAAATATGGTTTTCTCCATATTTGTTAAAACTGTCACCATGTTGTCAGTTTTATACAAGACAGGATAAGACTGAACTCCTATTGCAGCATGGAAAAGTGGGCCGCTCCTGATCAACAACAACCAATCAGAGACAGGAGGAAAGTCTTAGGGCTGTCTAACATCCTGGTGTACATGCTGCTCAACAGCAGAGAAACTTACCATTACAGAAAAAACGGTTTATCCACTGTCATTGTGGCCACGCTAACTAGCCCTAACATTTGTGGCAGGCTGTGTTGCGGGGGAACAAGCTGTTGCGTAGCAGAGAGCAAGGCGTAGGATGTGAGCGGTGCGTACACCAGAGTGATTGACAGCGTTGAGACCATCCTCCTTTCTTGGGACTGGTTGTTTCTGATTGAGTCATGTATTTCTGCATTTAGTATTGGCAGCACTGGGCGAAGGCAGAGGAGCTCAGAGATCTTTCTTATATGACGTTGTCATGACATGATGGTAATTTCTACAAATGTGTTAAAAACATATTTTTCGTAAAAGTTACAGACTGCAGCTTCTAACTAAAATCTATGCAGACCTATTTGCTTTTCTGCAATTTCAATTCATTCGGACCAAAATCTTAGGACTAATTTGGTTTGTCTCAGTTGCTTTAAATTATCCACTTCCTCCATTGTAAGTGAGTGTTGGGAAAGTGGTGATTGCAGGGTAGAAGCCTGCTTAACCTCTGCTCAGTTTACACATAGTGAAGCTTGCAAAACTGTGGGCTGCATTCCAGGATTTTTTTTTATTTTTTTTACATGTTGCTGCCGAAACACTTCCACTGTTCTATATACATATGCATAATCACACTTCCTCTGGCCTCTCGCTCCCATGTGACGGCGATTTGCTCTGAAAACGTCTTCATTCAGATCATCGTAAACAGGGCAGTTGCAACAAACACAATTAACGTCTTGTGCTGCTTCTGTGTCGCTTTCAACGTTTTCCCTTTCAGTGCCTTGTGACGTGCGGGAAAGGCTACAGGCACAGACAGACATGGTGCCAGTTTGGTGAGGACCGCCTGGACGACCGCTTCTGTGGCGCGGCCAAACCCGAATCGGTGCAGACGTGCCAGCAGCAAGAGTGCGCCTCCTGGCAAGTTGGACCGTGGGGACAGGTGAGTTGTCCCTCTGCAGGCTTATTGTGTTTGCTAACACTCAACGTGTTTTGTTTCTCTCGAAGATTTGAACAAACGCAAAGTCAGGGTTCCCGTGACTAGAGAGAAATTAGCAGCAGGTAGTGACGATTTAGACATTTATTTGCGCAGGTTTTGGCAGGTTTTTGCTCCAGCATGTTAACCCAATGCCAAAAGCTGGAGGGAAAACATCAACTATGAAAAAAACAAAATCTAAGGTTTGTCATCATGACGTGAAAAATAATACCAACGAGTGGAAAACCTACTCCTGACCTTCTTTGCGATAACCAGTTTGGTAGTTTTGGAGACTCCTTTTTCCATGACTGTACATCTACAGCTGCAATTATTTATGCAGAGCTGATTTCAGACCCCTCACCAGTGCTAATCTAAATGACCATGATTCACAGATCTAATTCAGTCTGCGCAATTAGTGGAACGTTACAGGCCAGATTTTTCTGCAGCCGATTTGTGCTCAGGAAGCAGTCGCAGCTGCGGCTCTCTTCAGAACACAAGCGCAGCTACTTTTGCATGAAACTTCATTCTGTTCTCATTGTTATTGGTAAATTTAAAGTACGGCCCCAATGGATGCAGCAAGCCTTGTGATATTGTTCATATCCTTTAAAGTTTTCTACGTTTTGTCACGTTACCGCCAGCAACCTCCATGTATTTTAAAGTGACGCCTTAAGCAATCCGGGGCGGAGTGGTCAGAGATGAGAGGAAGATGGATGAAGTTAAATACAGGTGAATCCAGGAAGAAAACCTGTTGGATATAAATCCATTTGAACTAGGCTGTGGTTGGGTTCCCGACACCGACAGCAGACATTAAAGGAAATATTTTACCCTCCACACATAAATGGAACTCGATCGTCTAATTAGGCTCAAAGCAGCGGCTTGTCGACTCAGACCAGCGATTTGACGCTGCAGATTAGCTCTTAAACCTCCAAATCAAACAGAGCTGGAATTTCCCAGCTGTTGATCCGTCAAAGAATGGGAAAACTGCGACGTGTAAGAAGCGCAACGTAAAAATTCCCCCGTAGAATGTGCACTGAAACAGGAAATGTGCTTGTTTTGATATATAGACAATGTAAGCGGGACAGATCCCCCTGAATGGCCGTGTGATAAAAGCCTCTTCCTGAAACGACGCATACGGCGCGGTGTCTGTGTGCATTCTCAGTTTGTAAACTGTGCACACAAAACTTAACACCCAAAAAATGCGAAACATTCCTGCGCCTCCCATCAGAGGATGTGCGCATGTTAACGTGCATTTGAAGCGGTTTAATGAAGCGCGGCCAAATGGTAGCTAAAGCCGCCGCCACACAAGTTTGACCCTGTTTCACCGAAGGCAATGAGCCAGAAGCGAGCGCGGGATTGTACCCTTTGACTTGGCAACAGTGGAAAAAACAGCCGGAGCGACGTATACGAACTCCTTCTGCTCCCCGTCGGCGGGAAAGCCCTCCGTTTGTTAATGTGGAGAGTTATTTATTTTCAGGGGAGATTTCATTGCCTCCTCGGGTAAACCAACTGCTTTGTGCTTGCCTCTCTTTCTCCTTTTCACAGTTGTTAACATTTCCCCTCCACTCCTTTTTTTCCCCCCTCTCTCTCTCTTTCTCTCTCTCTCTCTCTCTCTTTGAACTCAGTGCACTACCTCTTGTGGGCCAGGCTACCAGATGCGAGCGGTGAAGTGTGTGGTGGGCTCCTACGGGGCTGTCATGGACGACGCTGAATGTAATGCTGCCACGCGACCCACTGATACGCAGGTGAGAGGAAACGGCATCTCTGCGGCGTCCCTTCATCTCCACGTTTGTCTGCAGATGAAGGAGACGGCGGGAGAAAGCACGCATGTCCGTTCGCACCAACGCAGACGAAAGCGAGCGGGTCTCATCCTCGACTCTTGCCTTTGCAAATTGTCCCCTAATATATTCACATTATGTCATCTTAGGCATGTAAAATCTGAAAAGTGTGGCGTGCACTTGTATTCAGTTTTGGACATCTTACGGAAATAGTTATTTCCTTCTGTGTCGATAAAACTTAGTTGTATCGCGATATTTTGTGGTAGTATTGTCATAACGATACAAGTGACCATAAGAACTATTATTACTCTTTTTAGGTAACTACATGGAAGTGGTTGGCACAAATAATGCTCTTGAAAAAAAAACTACCATTTGTAACGAGCTTCTTTAGGACGAAGTGTGATTTGTATCACTAAAGTACCCACAGTAACTCCATTTAATCATATTCTCAAATGTATTGATATTTATTCATACACTTTTATTGAAAAAAAAAATGGTGGAGGAAAATTGTAAAACTAATAATCCTGACTATACGAACACTTTTTTTTCTACACATCCTTCATTGGAATTTATCATGAAAACGATAAATCAAAATCTTCTAAGAAATTTATCATGATAAATGATAAACGATACGATAAATGCCCTGCTTTTATGTTGAGCTGAGGAAAATCATCCCACCCCAAGTATAATGTTGCCACTTCCATGTTTTACACTGAGGATAGTGTATTCAGGGAGATGATCAGTGTTATGTATAGTCACTCATAAACCAATATTCAACCTTTTGGACAGTGGCCAAAAAGTCCAGAAATGATCTAATCTGACCACACCCCCTTTCTTCCTTATATTTGCTCTTTCCCCTACATGGCTTACAGCAATCTACCAGAAATGGTCTTCCTGCCACTTCTTAATGAAGGCAGTTGAGTAAAAACCTGTTAATCAAACATCAACAAACTGGATGTGCTGTAGCGAGGAAACGCCTAAAACATTCATTCATCCTTCACAGGAAGGCTGAACAAAAGTTCAGCCTTCCTGTGATCTGCTGGTCTGTTCATAAGGCTGCTAGCATCTCGCATGTAATGAAAACGTCAAACTTTGAGTCTTCTTACCTCGGTAAATGTCTGCATTGGAAAAGCGTTGTTGTCAGATCCAGGTGGTTTAGGTACGGCGCATCCGAAGATCAAGTTTTACTTTTAGCTTTTGGGGATTTGTTGAGCTCCTGACCCGCCAGACACCAGGCAGGACCTTTCAGGCTTAAACTTGATTGTTGGTCCAATTTGTTACTAAAACCAAATTCATTTCAAATATGAAAAAAAAACACATTTTAGATTAAACTTTTTCCCCAGAAAACGACAGACATGAAAGTACTGACGTTAAAATTCTTACTGATCTGAAAAGCAAATGAACAGTACAAATTGTGTTGGAAATGTTCAGTTTTGATGAATATCTGAACAAAAAATGCCCACTGCCTATGAAGGTTTTCCCTACAAGTCACCCAGTAAAAAAGCTTTTTTTTTTTATTTTTTTTTTTAGGTTTGATGTTTTAAGATACCTTTGATCTCTATTCCAATGTGTCCATTTTGAAGGGGAGAACATTCCCTTGTATTTATCATCATAAACATGCGCACACACACGCACAAAACAAAAACTACAAAGAAACATACAGTATTTTAAGCTGAATGAGAGGTTTGTTTGGTCAGCGTGGGGCGTAAACCCATTTCAGAGGGCTGATCCTGCAGCGTCAGGATGAGGCCCCCTCTAGTTGCAGCAGTTCTTAATTCCGGTGCCTGGGTCGGCAGAGACCGCTGACCAGTGACCCTGAAGCAGTCGCCTTACCTCGTTGTAATTCTGACCAGCCAGCCATGAAGTGGGCCACCAGGCCGCCATTCCCACCACCGCTCTCTCCGCCAGGCGGGACTCAGAAAAGAAAAAAAAAAAGAAAAAGAGATGCGTTCATAGAAAGAGGGGACTTTTAATACAAGGACCGAGAGGTGGTGCAAAAGAGTGCGACGCCACGTAAGGTTTCGATCTCCTGCGGGGGGATTTGCCAAAGTAAGACGCGTACAAGTGTGGCAGGAAGGGTGTGCGGAGCAACCTTTAGCGCTTCTGTGGGGCCTATTTGTTTCTTTTAGGAAGCAGAGTGTGGAATGTGTAGTCTACTCAGAGTCTGTGAGACCTGATTAAGGTCGTCATTCCTAGAGACAGGGGGTCAGAGGGCACCAGAGGGCAGGGGCGGCGGGGGAGAAGGCGGAAGGTGAGGGAAAAGGGGGTGGATTAGGGGTGGAGCTTCGGACCACGCCAGCATGGGCATTGGAGCCCTAAATACCACTCCACTATGACCTGTTATGACAGGGATCAGGGCTTTATGCTGAGTGGCTTACAGCCACAATCCATAGTTTGAACTGACAGGGCAGACCCTGATAATGTTGTTGTGATAAGGTGGAGGAGGCAGGGGGGGGAAAGTTGATGGGAACCATACCCACTTTCAAACATGGCGCTGAAGGAACAGAGCCGAGCTCGTTAACGGTGGTCCCTTGTCATAAAAGCCTCTCTCTGATATTCCTGGCATTTTGTTTTTAGGGACAAATGTTGTTACAGTACAGCGGTTTTATTAACCGCCCGCATGAATGGGCGTATGTGTCTCGTATTTCACAGGACTGTGAAGTGGCCCAGTGCTCCAGCAGCCACCCTGTCCCCCCGGTAACCAAGGTCCCGTCTCACCAAGGCCACAGGACCCAGTGGAGGTTTGGTTCCTGGACTCAGGTTGGTCCCCCTTTCTCGAACTGTCCATCTCGTCTGCCGGCTCCACGTTTTTGCGTCGTCTTGACGTTCCTCCTCTTCTCGACAGTGTAGCGCCAGCTGCGGCAAAGGCACGCGGATGCGCTACGTGAGTTGCCGTGACAACCAGGGCGGCGTGGCAGAAGAGTCGGCCTGTGCGCACCTGACAAGACCGCCTGCCAGGGAAGTGTGCTTGGTCGTAGCCTGTGGACAGTGGAAAGTGCTGGAATGGACAGCGGTGAGAGAAGCCGCCACTATCTGCAAAAACACAAAGTCTTACCAGGAATTTTTGTTTGGCTTCAAGTGCAAATATGTCATTACTCATAAAATTGAGATAAAACTAACTTTTCAGCAGGATATACAACCTTGTTTTAAGTCTATAATGCTTGAATATTGATATATTTAAAAAGCACTAGTTCCACTAGCATTTTTTTTCATTCATAACAGGAAAAATGTCTTGCTGAGTGAAGAAATCTGCCAGTCGAACTAATACTTTTTGTCAATATTACTTCAATAAATCACAGCATATGCAGCACAATGAGTGTGCGACATGAACTGGAGAAGAGGTGCAAGCAGGGACAGAGTCCTTAAGTAAGAGGCCGGAGGAGCGAGTTTCTGGAGCCGATGCGAGAGGCTGCAGCGAGGGGGCTTCGTTCTTGTTTGCAGATGTTTCTCATCAGAGGCGTGGCGATACCATGCAGTCAGACTCCAAGTCCGGTCACTGTGCACCGCGCACACAAATGCACCCCCACTGTCCACCCACTCATATCACCGAGCCAAAAATACCCAGCGACCATCTGAAAGGAAACGGTTCATCTTGAGGCCAAAGCAGATCTGCCGTTCTATAGATAGTCACGCTCTCACCAACACACATATTGTGCACAGAGGCACATAACACTGTAAAAACCTTCTTTCGTCTCGCCTGAGGACTTCGCAGTTCATTCTCCAATAGTTCATATGCGACAAAAACACCAGGTGCATTCATGGAAAGCTGTCCTACGGTATGTTATGTCAGGAGAAATATTGTGACATAAATGTATAAACTTTAGTAGATGGCTTTTATGTCAGGACTACAAGGTTTCCCCCAGAAAACTTGCCCAGTGGTTAGGCGCTACGGCAGTCATTCATCCAGCGGTCCGTCGTGTTTTTGAGTTAAACAAAAAATGTTTGAAGTTGACAGGATATTTTAAAATATTTGTGTTATTAAAAGATTGGAAGATTAATACCTGAACACCAACTATAAAGCCATAAAAAATGCAAACATTTTAAAAATAAGCAATGCTTAGCCTGGTGGGGGCACAAGTAAAGCCTGGTGGCCCGCCAGGCTTATAATACACTGGGGGGAAACTCTGGACCTGTCACATATATATATATA
>NW_006800222.1:300054-324409 GCF_000485575.1 Poecilia formosa
TTAACCTGAAATGTACCTTCTTCAGGTTTTTCTTTTGAAAACAGACACTAATCGAGTTTTTCTGCAAATGTTTTTGCTTTTTTCATCACGTTTTGTGGGCTGGGTAAAGAATTCACTCTATTCAACTATAAACTCCAAATAATTGAATCCAGATGTTCCATTCACATCCAGGGTCAAAGGCGTATAAATATATATTATATTGCAGAATTGCGCCGCTCATAATGGCAGCACATTGAAGTCTTTTGTTCAAAATTATTTTGGTTGAGGCATTGTTCCTTTTTTTTTTTTTGGACCATTATTCTCCCTGGTTCATGAAGAAGGAACCAGGAAGGATTTTCTGTTCTACTTTTTATTTATTTATTTATTTATTTTAAATTTTGGATCGTTTGAATGATGCGTCTCCTGGGAGCAGCAGATTAGCATTCCCAAGCCGAACTAATACCTGAACTACGAGTTGAAACGGAGGCTTCCTGGATTCAGAGCAGAAGAAGGAGAGACTTCAATCCATCGCTTCCATTAGTCATGATGGGATGATGGCAACAGGTCACACGTTTCTCCCTAACCAAACGGTCAGACAGCAGCAAATGAGGTCGGTCAGCAGTAGCTGCCAACAGATCATTGTGCCATCTAGGCCATGTATCTATGAAATATCGTCTCTGCTGCCTAAATTTTGAGCCGTTAGCACGCCATGCCGTACAACGAGTGTCTTCAGTAAGAGGCTTCCTAGGATACGTTGCAAGACTGCCCACTACTGGAACTCCTTCCTTCAACACAGCAACTCTTTGAAGATACTTGGATGATATATGAGTTACGTCAGCATTTACTTTCCTTTTGGGATAAAAAAAGTATTATTGAACTGCATCAGATGCACTGGTGTGTGCTCCACATTAAGTGAGGAGAGGAAAGCCATACTGCAGTGGTCCCCAAAGTGGGTCCTCGAGGGCCGGCATCCTGCATAGTTTAGGTCTCCCCCTGGTTTAGCGCACCTGGATCAAATGATGGCTCATTAGAAGGCCAAAGAAGAGCACTGACATGCTGAAAAGGTTGTTACTACCACCAAGGAGAGAACGAGAACATGCAGGATCCCGGCCCTCAAGGACCGACTTTGGGGACCACTGGCATACTGTTTGCAAGGAGCACAGGAAGAAATAAACTGCCTCAAGATCCTGAGATTTAGAAATGGTTGTAATAAGGAGCTGAAGCCGTTTGGATTTTTTTTTCTCTCCCAATCATTGTGAGACAAACAGAGTTTAAACCAGAGATGAGCTCTTTCATGTCCTCCAGATCTTTGATCTCAAGCACTGAGTAAATGACGTTTAATCTAAAACGCATCGACTAACACCGCACGCTTGCATTTTTCTCAGTGCTCTGTGACGTGCGGCCAAGGGAAGACGACGCGAGAGGTGTTGTGCGTCAGCTTCAGCGACCAAGAGGTGAATGTGAACGAGTGCGACCCAGACGATCGTCCAGCCACAGAGCAGGACTGTGCCATGTCTCAGTGCCCATCCCGTCCCAGCGAGTCCAGACCTTTGCCGTCCTCACCGAACACCATCACCAGGAGCAACGTGGCCCGCAGCCACTCCCACCAGTGGCGGACCGGACCGTGGGGAGCGGTGAGGCGTCTTGCATACTGATTTAAAAATTACTAAGTGATCTTGGAAATGTAGCGCCGTCCACAATGTTTATAAAAGCTTAAAAATGTGTATTTCTTTCATTCTTTCAAAAGTTTAAGAAAAATCTCATCTTTACCATATTTCTAACATTCCACATTGTGACTGAATAACTTTTTTTTTTACTACACCAATGGTGTCAAATTTTTAATATTTGTGTTTAAAATTTCATATCCTTTAAATTAAAAATATTTTAAAGGGAATCAAAGTCTTTCAACTGAAGTGATTCTTCACATAAAATCATTTCTATGTCCTTCTGATTCCCAAGACCTTATTTCTGCATAAAAACTCTGGCGACCAAGAAAGTCCCATACATCATTTTTTTTAATGTACAATTTTAAAATGTTATTAATAGTAAGTGCTGTCCTCCTGGCAAAAGTGGATCATACAAACTCCTAGCAGCATGGCTACCAATATATGTGCCATCAGAAATGTGTAAAAATAATTAATCATTAAAGTGAGATTTTTATCCCATTTTGCGTATTATTCTTTATAGATGCTTTTATTGCAATATTTTTCATACCTTGTTTTTCTGGGGATATATATGGGATATAAATACCTACTATAAAATCTAAATGGCCACTAAGAAACAATCAACATTCAGAAAACTTTGCCAGTTCTGAAAGTTTGCAGATCCTCCTGCCTTTCTGACTTTTTTTCCAAGTGTACTTTTTGTCAGAATATCTCTTCAAAGATAACTTTTAACCTTGAAATAAATGGGGGAAGTGAAGCTGTTTTGGGTGAGCGTTCCTTCCTCTGATTTGCTGAAAAACGTAGCACCAGAAATGCTGTGACTGCAGACCTGAGGTGGTTTTTACTCTGGTTGCTTTGTGTGCTCATGTACATTGATTTATTATAACAGGTGATTCTTGTGATTACCGTGTATATAATGATGGGTATTCAACTATATTGCAGAATTGCCTTTATTAGCATTAAATGAAAAGTGTCATTGGAAAAAAGAAAATGATATAATTTCTGTTTAAACTTCAAACTCTACCTTTCAAACTCTGAAGCAGTAAGACATATTATAGAAGCTCCTAGAAGATGAAGCTCTGGATTCACTATAACCACTATAACTTTTGTTGCTACTAATAATTAGCCCACTCACCAGCAGATACCAAATTCTACCTGTTGTCGAATTTGGGAGCAGCAGCATACTTAATTTGCATTTGATGTTATTCCGTATCCAAGTTTTGACTTCAGAGCTAAATGAAACACTGCGCAAAGATCCAACTTATTCATATTTACCGAATACATAGCAAAAGGTCCAGTAAAGTGGATGATATAAATCATTTCATTGAACATTATTCCTGGGAATACCTTTGACTGAGCACGGTACCTTTTCTCTGTTGACCACAGTGCTCCAGCACGTGTGCCGGAGGCTTCCAACGCCGAGTCGTTGTGTGCCAGGATGAGAACGGTTACCCCGCCAACAGCTGCGAGGACCGCAACCGACCCACCGAGCAACGATCCTGTGAGTCGGGCCCGTGTCCTCAATGGGTCTACGGCAACTGGGGCGAGGTGAGGCGACGCTTCATATTACTGAAGCTTAGATAAACTAGAAACTTTGTCGCCCTTGGATTGTAAAATCCCCGTTTGTGTTGTCTTTAGTGCACTAAGCCTTGTGGCAGTGGGATAAAAACGAGGCTGGTGGTGTGCCAGCGTCCCAACGGAGAGCGCTTCAACGATCTGAGCTGTGAGATCCACGACAAGCCACCGGATCGGGAGCAGTGCAATACTCAGCCGTGTCCTTCTAGTCCTCACTGGAGCACAGACCCATGGAGCTCGGTACGCTCATAAAAAAAAAAAAAAAAAAAAAAAGTACTCATCTTTTAAAATATCCATGTTTTTTTTTTTCTCAAACAATAGTCCTAAAGAGGCAGAATGACTGTGGTGCTGCTGCACAGAGATATTAGGTGTTTTTTTTGTTTTGTTTTTATGATTCCATTTCTGGATTCCTCTCTGTCGATTGCTTAGCATTTCTTCCAAAACATTTAAAACGTCACATGCAACGTGCCAAAAAAAAAAAAAAAGCCCTGAAACGACATGCTTCGGAGACAGCTGCGACCATATGAACAAGAAAGCATTTTCTACATTACTAAAAACTCTGAGTGTTTAGTTAAAAACATTCAGGATCAATTTGTTTCACAAAGATGGTGCGGTAAAAATATTGGTTTAAAGATAATTTATTTTTATTTCTTTTTAACTTATGTAAATACTATTAACTTCAATAATTGAAGGACTCTTTTGTATCCATTTCAGCCAGTCACTGTTCATAAGCAAATACCGATGACCAATTTTGTATATCAGGAAAATACCACAGATGCCTATTATTTATTATCCAAAGAATGGTTCATAATCCTCAAGCATGAGGCGTTACGATACACAGCTGTCAGAGTTATTTAGTGAGTGTTGTCAGCACGAGCAAACATAGGATATCAGGTGGGTTAAACTCTTTGTGTACTATTTGTTTCATAAACCTTATTTTAAATGGCTGTTGGTTTTTAAAAATTCAGTTCGTCTTGAGGCACATGAGGGTTTTTAGCAAAGTTACTAATCATAACAAGGCACTTTATTTTACAGTTTATGTACATATCTTCTGCTGAGTTGGTTATTATAAATGGATCTGCATGTAATGATTCTCAACACCTGCATCTGCAGCAGAGAACAGTCTGAGGCCAACACAGTTTAGAGAACCATGGAGGGAGTTCTCATGGGACAATAAGCTTAACAAATACTCAAGAGAACCAAACATTCAAGAGCAAATTTTCATCGTATAAGACAAGTTAAACACAAAGTGCTCTTATTTTCTATTCGTCGGCCAATAACGGATATAGAAAACTGAATCTAGTTTGATTCTTTAATACACATCATTCAAAACGACTTGATCTGGACGTTGATCTGATATTTTAGATCAGATTGGGACATTCCCATTGGCATTGTTTTCTTAACCATTGTTCTTGTTGGCTAGCCATTAATATAAATATATGATTGATGGCTTATAAAAAAAATGGTGGCAGTATAGCAATGGAATGGCCTCCATAAGCCGAGCAGCTAGCTTAATTTGAATTTCTTAAAATCTGAGGGATGGGCTACACATACCTTCAGCTCCCTTTTTGTAATCTCTAATTTGCACTGTACATTGTTATTTTTGGATTCGATACAGGAAGCTGCTTCAAAAGATTTGTAACCATATATTCTTCCATTTCAACATGCAGTTAGCAGAATAACATTATGGTTGTTAGATGGGGGGGGGGGGAACACAATGTACACTGAATTTTGTTGCAAGACTAGGTGTAAATAGAGGTAATCTAGTGTTTATTTTAAGTATGAGTAAAATTTTCACACAAATTGCCACGACTAGCAATTGAACTTGCCTTAACTGTCTTAATAAGACTAAGATGCACTGTGTTGACATATGCCTAGACTCAACAGATGACTAGACTCCAGCTGTCTTTTTTTTTTTTTTTTTCTTGTAGAATCGATACGCCTGAATAGGATGGGTTAGAAAGGAACTAGTGCGTTCCACGCCTAGAAGCACCCACTGCTAGCTAGTTTTAGCTAAAGTGGGTTGTTTGATGAAAACAACCCACTGACGCTACCGATGTGTTCTCAAAACCTTGGTGTAGCTTAGCTTGATTCTCCCATGAGAATTTCACTCTTATCCTCTACACTAGGATTCTTGAGTCTACTGTCCACTTCAGTAACATACTGTTCAAACTGCTTCACACAACTAAACTTGAAAAAAATTTGTCTAAGTTCTCGTCGACTCTGAAGTGCCTAAAATATTCCGCATCAGTGCTTTACAACAAACAACAACTTCAGTGCAAGGACTGTAAAATAATGTGTCTCATTACTAGAAATCATTAGAACCTTTGTATTCCAGTTTTTTCTAGTGTGGCCAATTTTTTATTTTTTTGAAAGATATTTCCCCTAATATTGCCTGATGCAAGTGTTTTATATATTTTAGTTGATGTTTGTGTTGCACAGTAAATAGCAGGAAGTTCAAAATGTATTATCCTGTGTTACACCTCATAATACCTCACTTGAAACGCGACACGACTCAACTAGCCATCAGACAACGACAGCGTATTCTTCCTTGGTGCTTTTTGCCAAATAAGGGATAAGTTATGGAAATCATCACTTTCTTTTTTCTTTTTTTTTTTGCTTTGTTTGGTTCTTTTTGTGGTGCGTTGCTGTTTGATGCTGCCTTTTCTGTAATTTTGTTTCTTTCCAGGTGCGGTTTATCCACTGACAGCTAAATGCAAAGAGTAGTCAGTTTGAATTGTTTCTCAGTTTCGATTGAACATTGCCATGTTGCCATTAATTGTCAGTCAAATACGGTATACGGGTAAACCATTTGGAACGGATTGCTAAATGTCATGCTTCAAAACATGTAATTCCTGTGACCACAGGGGTGGCTGTTGGTGTTTTGTATCCAGAGCTCCTAATGTGAGCCGATCTAATGTGTCTACCTCAGTCTTGGTTATGATTGCTCTCTGTGCACCACCTTTGTCATCCCTGGCACCGGAGCGAACGTGGCTCGCTAAGATTAAGGATTCATTGTTGGGGCTATCCAATGCAGGTGATGGCCCTAAACACAGATCTAAAAAATTTTTTTTTTTAAGTTTTTTCTCATATTTCACTTTGATTTTGCTAACTTTCTGTTTTGGAGGGGAATGGCGATGGTCCAGAATCTGTGGTTAGGGACAAACTTTGCTTGCAGCCCACCTGGTTGGCTCATGGCCATAAATGTCTGTACTGACATCCCACTTTATTTTAAGGGCCTGTTAACACAGCTGCGAGTAGTTTTTTTAACAATCATTTGCTAATGAGAACTATTTGTTTCAATGACTCCCATGTGTGATTGCTAAGAGGCAAAAAGTCAACATCTAGGCAGACATCGCAGTGGATTTTTAATGTTCCCCATTACATTTTTCCGTCTGTGCAGTTTGGTTTGTAGTCCGGTACTTGGTGCAAATGGCACTACTAAAACCCAAAATTAACAGGCTCTTAAAATAAGTATATTTAATGTCTCTTATTCGCAAATGGCAGTATTAGTCTGTTGCAAATTTATTTTCTGTATATTTATGTAATTACTTGTATTTATTGTTCCTTTATTATCATGCTGTCAGTATTTAATTTTTTTATGGTTTTTGTTGGATTTCTGTGCATTTCCAGAAAAGGTCATGATTAAAGTGAAGTAGAGGTACTATTCAAGGCGTTTTATTTCATTCTTATTTGAATAAACAATATATCTCTTGTCATGGACAGTGAGCAACGGTAACTTGAAAGACAATTGAATTGGAAACGTGGACTAAAGGGATGATATGGGATCGTTAGCGAGGTTTTGGTAAAAGGCAACAAGCAGTAAATGCCATGCCTGTGGTAAATAACGTTCTTGGCGTCTTCATGTAGTGTAAATCCAGGTTAGTTGGTGCAGAAAGCTGAAGCTAGTGGATAATCCGAGATGAGCCAAGAATAAAGTGCACTTCTACTCTTAAAATAAATCCAATCTCCAAAATGTCAACAGTTTATGCAATAACAGTTTGATGATATTTAACCTGTCATCACTTTTGCATTGGGCAAATAATTACACATTAAACAGCCCATCACCAATGGTCTTCCTGTGTGAAGCAACACAGAATTACCAGTTACAGTAATTTAATAGAAAACTGATAGTGTTGAAATCAATAAACCAACATTAATTTAAACTGCTTTTTCTTTTAGCACCTGTAAAGACTATAAATGAGCAATTCCCAGTATGTCTCACCCCAGAAAATCATCCCCTTTATCTACTTTTCCTGTAAAAATAGTAACTGACTACTGGGTAACTAAAGTGCCCAATGCAAACTTTTTGATGGATTAAGAGTCAAATAGTATTTAGATAAACCACTTTTATGTTTAAAGTTCACTTAAACCCTTCTTGGATTAGCCATTTGCTTCACCCTCCAGCTTCAGTTAATCTGGATTTATACTGCAGTTGACTAGAGCAAATAATTTATTAACTGCCTACAACTTTTTAACAGAACCTCACCTCAAAAGTCCTGAATTATTTCCTTTAAACTGTACTTAAGCTGTAAGTCTATAATGAAATTATGATGACTTACCTCAAACTTTCCTTTGTTGCCATGAAACAAAACTTCCCCAGATCAAAACTAAACTAAAAAAAATAGGAGAAGCCAAAATTCTGCAAAGCAGTGAAAGGGAAAATTCATAAATGGCTGAACTGTTTTTTTTTTAATCTTGACGCTCTCGTTTTTTTTTTCTTCTTCACATTAACATCTACATCAGGTGTTGAAAACCACTTCCATCCAGATGAATCTGTGCTCTGCGTTGTCACACTTCCAAACTCATTTACTGCGCTCAGTCACTCAAAGGGCTGCACCGATGCTTTTTCTATGATGCATTGTGGCGGAAGCGTGGCTTTGAACTCGCTAGGCCTCATTATTCTGGTCTGCTGTGTGCTGGTGACTCGGACCTCAGTGCAAGCCTGTGAAAGTCACTGGAACAAGGGCAGTGTCAAAGGTCACCGCTGACTGACTTCGGTCCCCTTCTTAGATCATTGTTCTTTCATCATATGCAGAAGTCTGATAATTTAGCAAGAAATTTAGAATAATTGTTACCGGATCACATTTCATACAAGTTTTCTGAATAGAAATATGAAAAACAAGAAATGTAGCAGGTTGTTACCCAGCTGGAGAATAGAAGCCTAATGAACTGGTTCAATTTGCACAATTGCAAAAAAAGACAAAAACAAAAAAAAAAAAGTGAAAGGAGTGACATCACATCTGAACAGAGCCCAGCCTCGGTGGTTTGAAGTGGGCTGTAAATAACTTGATGAGCTAAATTCTCTCTAAACCCCTAGTCCCTCTTCTTTTTCTTTCTGTTGAATTCTGACTGAATGGATAAATTTCACGTCTTGACATTGATTGAAAAGAAATGTCTGCTGCCAAGTCTAAAACTGGAACCTTCTGCACTGCCGTTTACTAAAAGTTGTCACGCATAAAAAAAAGACGTAAGCCACACAGTCAAAAACATTTTTATTAAAGTTGAAGGACACCTTTAAAACAATCTACTTATTGCACATGTTGTCTTTATTCAATGAAAAAATAACTGATCATTTTATCAGTCGAATGATCCAACAGTCTACCAATAAAGTTGCACTAAATTTGAACAAACATAGCACAATACAAGTACTTTTTTTTTTATCTTCAGAGGACAAAAAAAGCTACGAGTTTAATGTTGTTGCTTCCCCCCCAAAATCGTCCTACCTTTCCTCCTCCTTCTTGAACGAGGTGAGAGGTTGTGGCGAGTTCCCCGTCCATTACGGTCCAGTCTGGACAGAGCTGCACACTGAGCTGTGCACCCGTTCAACCCTGAGCCTGTCGCTTTTTATCCATCCACGATGTGAAACGCCCCCTTTCAGATTTTCCGAGCACAGTTGATCCCTGCTCCTGTAACCCTACTGTGTGTGTGTGTGTGCCTGCCTGTCACACAGAGTTAAGTCCTTCAATAACTCGGTGAACCCGGACGTGAAAAAACTGCTACCGGGTGAACCGTGCATGTGTCGGCACTGGACTTTTTTCCTTTTTGTTTTTTTCCCCCTTAAATTTTATATATATATATATATATATATATATATATAAAAGTTACCCTATTTATTCTGTTGGTACTGAGATCTCCATTAGTTTGGTGTTTATTATTGGGTAAAGCACAAAGAATAACTTCTGATTTCCATTGCTCTCTTCCTCCACCTGCTGCAGTGCTCGGCCTCCTGCGGAAGAGGTGTGAAATCCCGTAAGGTGAGCTGCGTGACCGGGTCCGGCCGCTCCGTCCCGGATGAAAACTGTCGCCACTCGTCCCCCAAACCCAGCAGGCAGAGGCGATGCCGAGGCGGAAGGTGCCCCAAGTGGAAGACCGGCACCTGGGGAGAGGTACGGAGCCTGTCTCTGGTTCTCACGCTGCCAGACACGTCAGCCCCTCCTCATTCCCCTCTGCTCTTTTACACTTTTAATGCTTACCAGGTTCTTTGCAACTCCGTCTGCGTGTGTGTGAAACATGTGCAGGGCAACCTGACAGCGTTTAAACACAACCACTAACTAGGACGGGGTGCCTTGGCAGATCACAGCGTGGTGGGCCGAGGGCAGAGGCAAACGGAGGGGTTGAAGACCAAGGCTGTGACAGTTTAGCGCAGACAGTTGAACAGCTGGAGGGAAGTGCAGGCTCTTTGATCTCGAGTAAATCTACCCTTACTCAAAGTAAATCTACCCTTCCCTGTATTTTCTCTTCCTCTGCCCCTCACCTTCTTTTCCTCTCTGTCCCTTTTATCCTCTGCCTCACTGTAAGCCTGTGCCTCCGCAATGGAAACCACATGTCGTGTTTTTACTTCAGCGTTTCTACAAGAGGCCGTTCTCTCGCGTCACGTTCCCAGACAAACTAACAGATTGCACCTGGGCGTCTGCATTGTGCTTGTTCCATCTCTCTCTCTCTTTTTTTTTCTTCTTTTTTTCCCGCCCATTTTCCTCCTTCCTCCTCATCTCCCTCTGAATTCACTCCATCGCTCAAGGCGGTGACACACAAGTGCTGTGCACACGTCAAGAGGGGATGTGCTTCTCCTCAAAACAGCTGTGGAGCAGCACGCATGCCCCGGAGTAAATGGGAGCAATCAAAGCGCTGGAAGGAGAGTGCCGTGTCTTGCAAAAACTATTTGCGCCAACCTTTTCTATCTTTTGACATGTCCTAACCACAAAGTTCAAGAGATTTTACTGGGATTACATGTGACAGACCAACACAAAGTAAAGCACGTCATTTTGAAAAGGAAGGAAAATTGTACTTCCTTTAATTTATTTTTTGCAAAACATTCAACCCCTTCACTCTTTAACCCTAAATTAAAAAAAAAAAAAGAAGTAAAACATTGTAACAAGTAAACCGTTCAACTTATGTTGAAATTTTGCCCATCTGTGTGTAATTTAATCCAAATCTCTGAGACAAGGCCCCGGAGGTTTGTTAGGGAAGATTAGAGAAGAGCATCATGGAGTCTGAGGGAACACAGCAGGCAGGTCAAAGGGAATGGGGGGGAAGTTGTAAGGAGGCTTTAAGCAATTTAAGGTTTCAAAACAATATCCCAAGTTTTGAACATTTCACAGAGCTTCATCTAGAACCAGTAGGAATCTGTGAAACTAATTAGAGTTGATATGAAGATAGATGGAGCTACGTATCTTTAAAATCTTGAACGAAAGCCTGTTGGAAGTTTCAAAAGACTTTAAAGTAGCTAGTGCAAAGGTTTGTCCCCCAGTAGAGCGACGACCCTGAACACACAACCAGAACCACATTTGGAACAGTTTAGTTCAAAGCATTTTCCAGTATCAGAATTCCACAAAATCCAACTAAGAATCCGTGGAAATACCTGAATGTTGATGTTTACAGACACAGGTAAGTCCAGCAAAAACTGGTTCTTCACACTGAATAAGGGGGAGTGAAAAGAAAGGCACACCAAACCTTTCAGGTATTTTGTAAAAAGAATTGAAATAAAATAAATTAATGACTGAAATTTTAAAGTGGGGTATTATGTAAAATTGACTTTTTGTGCTTTACATCATGCTACAAAGAAGTGCTGCTTTTGATTCTTTCCTGCATGTTTTAGAAAACCTTGAATATCTTACGGCAGCCATTCAGGGGTGCTTAAACACTTGCTCTCACCAATCCCTGCCTATTTCCACAAGCTCCTCCTTGCCGCTGCAGTCTCCAGCCGAGCTTTCGCCTCAAAAAGTACCACTCCTCCCGCAGGCCTCTCTCACTCAGCAGCAGCAATTACCAAACGCCTGGTGGAACTGCGTCATGCTAACTACTTCTCAGTCCAATGATTGTAAATGGCATAACGAAGGAGCGTTGTTGTGATGGCCTAAAGGTGGAGTGTTGGAAAGAGCAGGAGCTTCTTAGGGCAAGAGGCAAATTTCAAGTCAAATTTCCTTTAAGTCTTGTTTGATATATACAGCATTTGTATGACAACTAAAGGTTGTCATAAAAAGTTACTTTATTTTGCTATAGAATGGCATTTTGCGCCTGGAAAATATCTAGCACCTCCCCTTTAATATAACTTGTGAGACACTACATGTATTGCATGTATTGTACATGTAATGATTGTTGCCCAACATCTGCATGTTGGTGTATGAAGGCGTACACATGAATGTGACGGGGGCTCTAGTGTAAAGTGCTTTAAGTGGTCTGGTCAGTATGACAAGAAAGGTGCTATATAAATTCACTCCATTTAGTATTAATATCTGTGGAAAATGGTGCAAAGAGAAATGTGTGTTACGCTCCAAAAACGAGCTTTATAACTGGAAAAAAGAACATGTTTAAATACAGATGACACCATTATTTATCTCTGTTAGAATTTATATAAATTATATCTATTGTAAGCTCACAACACTAGACACACTAGACAGAGTAAAAATTCAGTCTTTTCACAGAAATGGCACAATATGACTAAGTTAATTAAAAAAAATTCAAAGAACCCATACAACTTTGAATTACAAGATACACAATTCTATGGCTAAAAAGCAAAACCTGTCAAAAGTGTAATAAAGTTGCATTTAAATACTGGTGTAAAGGGTTCATCTCATAAGATTACCATTTTCTTTTTCAAAATGCAAAAACAAAGATATTTGGAAAAGAGTTACGCATTCACCATTAATATTTAAAATAAGCCAGAGCTAGCTTAAAAAAACTCAGAGGATTTGTTTGTCGCCGTGGCTACCGAGTTAAATTGAACCCCATTGTTCCTACAGTTAATGAAATACTTCTAGTGGCTTAGGTTTTACCTCTCCTGCTTTCAGTGTTCAGCCTCATGCGGTGACGGAGTTCAGCGGAGGGAGGTTTTCTGCCAGGTCGGAGACCGCCGTAGCCCCGCGGAGACCGGCTGTGCCCAGCGCTCCCGTCCGCCGTCCAGCCAGAGCTGCCGCGTCGCAGACTGTCCCGCTCGCTACCGCTGGAGAGAAGGGGACTGGCAGGCGGTAAGTCGGAGCGAATGCCTGCAGGTTTTAAACATTCCAGTCTGTAAGTCAAAACGTGCAGCGTGGCCGCGCTGCCTTACCTGGCACTGGATGAAGGTACTGAAGTTGAGTCGCTGCTCCCGTCGGAGGCTCCACTGTGTTGTCAGAAGGCCAGAGAGAGAAAGACGAGAGGGGAGGGCAGAGGCAGCGAAGCCCCTAGTGTAACTGGGTTTTGTTTTGTTTTTTTCTTCCTCTCAAAAAAAAAAGAAAAAAAAAAAGAGACGGAACACTAGAATACATTGACGGAAAAACATTTAATCTTTCCAAAATTTAGAAATATGTCACAGAGCCAAAAAGCTAGTTGGAAGAGGTTGGAAGTTGGAGTGATACGGGCTGCGGGTGGGGTCAGTATTAAAAAATTGATTTTACTGAAATGCAGGTGAATGAATGGCGACATTGCTTCAAAATACCATTATTCAAGTTGAAGCAAAAAGTACAGATTTATTTTACTAAGGACATAATCAGACAAAAAATGTATAAATTTGCTTACTTTTAAATAACATAAATGACATATGTTCGAATAACTGACATTTGGGTCCAGGAAACATACATTTCTAAACCTCACTTTTTTTTTTTTTACAACATTAAACTTCTGAAATAAATACCTGCATTAGGCAACTCAAAATTTAACAGTGCAAACTACTTTAATTCTCAAGACATACTCTATACTTTATATTTACTTGTCCTTAAAATGGTACAGTTGGCTCATCCAACCATCTGTTCATCCTTTCTATCTTCCTTCCTTTATTCTTGCCTTCCTTCCTTTTGTCCTTCCTTCCTTTGTACCTATTTCCAGTGGGTGTTCGATAAAAGTTGGGGTATAAAAGGAGAAGATTAGGTTATATTTTATAAACTTCTCTCTTTAGGTAGACTCAGGAAGGTGGGGCCAACTTTGTGTGTGCTTAAAAAGTGACTGAGGTAAATTGGCAATTAATGGTTAAAATCGATTTGCTATTACAATATGCAAAATGCTAGCACCAACACAAAAAGCAGAAATGAGTAAAACACATAGCAATCAGTCATAACTAACACATGTGAATAGGAACCAGCATTAAAGTACAACACAAAAGGAAAAAGACCAGAGTTTTCTCTGACTACTTGAAGCATAAGTTAGTGCAGGACTGGCCCTCCCCCACATGTTGCTGCACATTGCCAGTAGACTGGTTGAAGGAAAGCTGCAAAAAGAAATATCAGTTTTATATTTGAAATAATAGAAAGCCATTTGAATTCTGCTATTTTAAGCCCACTGAATTTACTTAAAAAGCAGGCTCTTGCTATAGAAAATGAAGTTATAAAACTCTGTGAGAATTCAAAAGTTCTTCGGGGACCCCTGCTGGTTTTCGGTCTCCAAGCAGAACCTTATTTTGGTTATGCCTCAGACTGCTTCAGTTTTCCCACAGCTCTTCCTCTTCTTGAGTACTTTCATGAAAGTTGTTCCCTATAAAATGCCTGATATTAAAAGTGCAATTAGTTTGAAGAGTTGAAAAACACTTTTCCCCCTCAGCTAAACTCACTTTCTGTCCGCTGAAGGCTTTGGTCGTTTCGAAAGGAAAGTTCAGACGGAGTTTCTTCCTCGTCAAGTTCACTTGATGTCGGATTTGGATCATGAAGCAGCATGAACTGCGTTTCTGAAAACAGAGCTTAATTAGCACTGAGAGGAGTGTGCAAGTCCCAGCCTTTTGGTCCCAATTAATCCCCGAATTCCTGAAATTCGGGAGCCGAGCCTTCAAGGACCAGTATAAGTTTTATTCCTTCCTCTTTAAATCTGATTTTGTCCCCGTAGATGGAAGCTCTGTGACAAATTGACATAATTCATGCATGTCTTGGTGATAGTTGTACTTAGACGCTCTGACACCGTAGTGCCTGTCAACACAACTAAACGCAGCTCTTCCAGTTGTCAGGGTTCAACATTACGGGAGTGACAAGGAGCGGCTGCAGCAGGATGTAGCCATGGCGATACTTCTGACGCAGCTGGAACGTTTCAAGCAGAAGGCTGTTATAGACTGAAATGTCACAATATTTGACGTTTCTCTTCAGCCTGGATACGTTTTTACTCCAGGCTTTCAACTAGCTTCCGTATTTTGATAAATCGTCATATTTTCGTATTTTGATGGTTATGTGTTTTTATCCTGCCTTCCTTGAAACAATGTACAGTTTTCCCTCTAGGTTGCTTTTTGTGCTTTGGCAATTGAGACACAAGTTTGAATGCAGTAAATAATAAATACTGATGCTTTCCAACTGTAGTTTTAAAACTGCATTACCTTAATTAGAGTAATGGGTGGCATTCCTCTAGTTTCCACATCATGTTTTTTTTCACCCTCTGGGGTGTTTCCAGACAAGTCCCGATTTGTCTTGGGTGTAAATGGGGTGGCAGAGTGTAGGATTTTTCTTTTGGCCAGTTGCCTGGAAGTGTGCAGCAACAAGTGAGGGAGTCGCAGTGGTGTTCTCTATGTACCATACAATAAGAAAAAACTCAGAAAAATATTCTTAATGGACACTTCCTCTTTGGTCTCTTGAAAAAGAGATTGTTCGCACATTGTTTTCCCCTCTTCTCTGATCGTTTGCTTTGACGTTTTCTTTCTGTGATAAAAGCACAAACTAAAACCACAAACTAATTCATCTTGCTCCTTCCTTCTTAATCTCCACTATACTTTCTCTTGCCCCACCAATAGTGGAACAATCCCGATGTTACACCGCATCTTTTCCGTCCCGTTTCCTCAACAGTGCAGTAAGTCCTGCGGATCGGGCCATCGAAGGAGGGCATTGCAGTGCGTTGATTACAACCATCACGAGGTCCATGAAATGTACTGCGTGAACCAGATCAGACCGCCGGACATTGAGAGCTGCAACACACAGGCTTGCGAGCTAATCTGGATCACTGGGGAGTGGACAGAGGTGAGCCGATGTTGCGTCTCTGTCCTAATTCGCTCTCGTTTTTCCAACTCCGACTTTTAAGTTTGTCGAGAAATACTTCCCTTCCTTCATGCCAGTGGTTTTCTCTCTCCTCCAGTGCTCGGTGAGCTGTGGTCAGGGCTACCGTCAGCGTCTTGTCTCCTGCAGCGAGGTGCACGTGGAAAACGACAACTACGAGTACGGCCATCAGTCTTTGTCCAATTGCCCTGGAACCCCCCCAGAGAGCTACATGCCCTGTCATCTGGGCACATGTCCACCTCCACAGGAGTGGAGGGCTGGAGTCTGGGGACCGGTGAGCTAGGCTGTCCAGCCAAATATTGTGTTGTCATTAAAAAGAACGAGTGAAACGTGGTTAATGTCATTTACGGAAGCAGCGGGCCTCAGTGAAAGTCTGCTTTTAAAAAAATGTGTCGATACCAACCTAGAATCATTTAAAGCTTTACGACATAACACACGACATGAGGCCACTATTACTTCTCAAGACAGGAGTGATGCATTCACAGTATACACAAAAACTATTGTGATAAAATAATTTGATATGAGTGAATAATTTGTAGTAATATTAAAAACGATTAAAACAAAATTCTTATACAATGTTTGAAATTTCCCCAGAATCTAATAAACAAACAGGAATAGCCCTGTTTGGGTCTATCTGAGCTATCATGATCATTATCCTAAAGAGATTTGAAGATTACTAAAGTTTTAACAGACAATAAATAACCTACAGAGCTTATCTGAATAATTTTAATTTAGTTAATATCTGATGGGTTTCTTGTTGTAAAAAGGCCTAAAATTGAATGTTTCCAACACACTGTTGAAGAAGCTACACTACTAGCTTGAAAACCAAACGCTTAACAGAATGAATTACGCCAAATTGAAGTGACTTTTACGTTGTTGTGGTTGTCCTCTCTCTTATTCAGTGCTCGGTAAGCTGTGGGGACGGCGTGGCAGAGAGGACTGTGCAGTGTGTGTCTGCAGACGGACGAGAAAGCAACAGGTGTTCTCCAAACGAAGAGCCAGACAGGAGAAAAGTCTGCAGTAATCCAAGCTGTGAGTGCTGCTAAGTGACCTGAATGCTGTCGCTATGCTTATAGGTGAAAAGGTAGAGAGATGCGCCAATCAATGTCTGAGTTAAATATGATGTGGTATGGGTATCTGTTTTTTGAGTTGGACAACAGCTGATTCAGGTAAAAAAAAAAAAAAAAGAAACACCAGTTCTGGTCAAAAGTAGATTTCTCAGTGCATCTCTAGTTATAGGATCAGATCAAATCCAATCCTTGCAAACTCCAGTGTATTTGCAGCTCAGTGTGAATCATTCATTTCAGAAAACTTTGGGTGAAGTAGTCCGCATCCGAGTTTAAACTTTAAAGATTTATTGTTCCGTGTATTGACTCTTCACCCTTAGTTTAGCTTAGTTAGATAGGGTTCATTGGTAGATATGACTTAGCAAAATGTGTGTTCTTGAATAAATAGCATTCTGTTGAGCACTTAGTTTTCTTCCTTTTGTCTCCAAGGCAATTTGCCTTCGAGCTGTCTTCAGATCCAGAGCACAAGCGGCCCCATTCCAGACAGCGAACACTTTCTCAGTGTTCAAGGAAAAGCTCTCAAGGTAAGACACTTTAATCACCTGAGTACAGAAATAATCTGTTGTTTTTCTTCTGTGAAACAGACTCATTGAGAAGCTTAATATTTTGAAAAGAGTGAAGCTCCACACGCATCTATTCGATTGTACGTCTGGAGTTGACCTTAATTTGCCCATTGTACTTTTCCATCATCTCCTTATCCTTCTAAAACCTCATTGCCCTTTTCCTTCTGTTTGCCTTCTCTTCCCTGACCTTTATCTCGACTCTTGCTCCTCCTGTGTCTCTCTTGCCCTCAGGTTTATTGTGCAGGAATGCAGACGGAGACTCCACAGGAGTACATCACCTTGACAACTGGAGAAGAGGAGAATTTTTCCGAGATCTTTGGCTTCAGGTGAACCTCCAGCAGGACAACAAGGAGAGCCGTCGGGGTTTATTACGAAAATCCGGCTGACTTCTGGTGGCTTTCTCTTAAAATGAGGAAATTCCACGGACATGTCAGCCGAAGCTGAGGTTTTACCTCTGTACTTCTCCAGGCTCAACGACCCTACTCAGTGTCCTGAAAACGGCTCCAGAAGAGAAGACTGCGACTGCCGAAGGGATTACACCGCCGCAGGCATGACCACCTTCTCTAAAGTGCGCCTGGACCTGAGACGGATGAACGTCATCAGTGAGTGGCCCACGCACCCAGAGCTAATGTTTACTCTACGCTACACTCAAATGAGGACTGTCTTTTCCTTTTAATTATGTCCAGCTTCATGAGGGTTAATGGGATCAAGATGTCTGCAGTTTAAACAACAGACATTAGCAAGTCTTACATAAAACTGATGTGGCGCGGTTGAATCACACTGACATTGCCAAGGAGACTGCTCTTATTGAGAACTTCAATGCCTTTCAAAAGTGTTCATAGTGCTTGATATTTGTAATATGTTGTCACATTAATTAAAGCAAACTTATCTATTCTAGAGCAACTTCATTTGAGAAAGGGAGCAAAAGTAGTGCGCTATCATGAAGTGAAAATAAGCTACGGTAGAGTTTTACAAAACAAAAATGTAAAAGTAAAATTAATACTCATTCATCTTTAGTAAGTAATTTGTTCTTTTTGGTATTTCTCTCCCAGTTTTGTGAAGTTGTGTCTGTCTTTTCACATTAATTTTCAAAACGTGTTGCATATTCTCAATTGCATTTGACTCTGGACTTAATCTAAATTTGTTGCATGAAAATGCCTTCCACAGTTTTCAGACTTTTATTCGTGAAAGATACCAAAAAGCATACTGACATTCCAGATGAGTAAGAATGCTTTTGTCAAGACACTGCGAAATGTCGCCGAATATTTCTTTACTCGTTAGCATAGATGCATCTGTGTGAAACGCATCCTTTCGAAACATTTTTTGTTTTTCTCTTGGGTCCCAACGAGTTTAATTTTCTGCTTTTACTCGATGTTTAGCTACAGATTGGCGGTTTGCTTTCACTCGTGATGGCAAGAGTCCTGTCCCGTTTGCCACAGCTGGAGACTGCTACAGTCTGGCCGACTGTCCACAGGTGAGCGCCATCTGCAAACACTAATCTCTACCCTGAGGCATTTTGTTCTTATGTTTATGCAGAACATGTCTTCAACGGCAAAAAACACAAATCAAAACAGAGGACAAATAGCGGGAAGTGCTAAATGGACCCATTGTATTAAAGCTGCATGCTTCTGTAGCTGGAGTTTGTAAATTATTTCTACGCTCCTGTTTATGTTGAAGGAGTCAAGGGAGCCGAGGATTTATGCTTCCTTTCTCTTTTTGACATGACTTTTACATTCAGCAGGAGCTTTTATTCAAAGCAACATAAAGACAGCGAGGGATACTTTAACTCACACCTCCTGAACCAAGGAGACTTCATCCTTTTGTGAGATGAGGCAGGGGACTGAGGCTTTTGTGCTTAGATGAAACCTCCAATATTTCAACAGGAAAACAAACAAATCACAAAGCAACAGACGGCCCTCTCGCATTTTCTACCCGTTGCTCCTGCCCTGCGTCTGTAGCATCTCCTTCAATTCGTCTCTGTTGCCTTACTCTTGACATTTTTCCTTGGCTGTTGAAAGCTTCGCTCAGCCTCGCCTGCATGTAAACATCTCTCCCGCCGGGCACGATACGCAATGTCAAGAGATGGAGGAAGAGTCTGTTAGACCAGATGATATCACACAAGCAGCACAGCAACAAAAACAGTGTGGAAAAACATGTCAAACATCAGGTTTTGCCAGTAGTGGTTCTTGCGTGTATGGCTCCCTGGGCATGGCCCGTCCCACTGCCGCCCCTCTCACACAAACACTGCTACTTTCTCCCCTTCATGAAATTTCCTGGTTGAACGTAGCACCACTCAACCACTCATGGTGAAAGGGAAGAGGATGCCACAGAAAACTTTGCTTATTCAGCTTGGTACTCTGTGGTTAATTTGTTAGACTACGATTAAATAAATTGTTTTTATTGATGTAATTCTTGTGCCACTCTACCCTGTAGCCTGATGCCGCCCTGGGCAACTTCCCGTTTGGCCAATGTCAAAAACCGCCACTAGGTTTCACTGTAAAAATAAGCAAAGATATAGGAAAGAATCAAAACTTTGGCCTTCAGTTGAAACTATAAGAACGTACCTGTTCTTAAAGCTATGTTAAGAACAAGCATATTAATATGTTAATATGCTGCAACATATTAAAGCATGTCTGTGAAAAAATAAGCCAGTATGTTTTTGAAGCCTTTAATTTCGTGCATGGTTATGTTTACTTTCACAGAACGTTTTTTTTTTTTTTGACCACATGCTAAAATGTTGTTAGGATTTGTTTGGAAAACTGTTGGCCCTCCACCAGTTCTTTTCTGTGTCTCTGTTGTTTATGTTCGATGCGTCTCATTATTTTATGTCTCAAAATGCATATTTTTTCTCATAATTGTTTCAAATTACTGCATCATTCTTTCATTTTGCCCTGTATCCACTCTTTATGTTGCTGTCTTGCTTTAGGGACGGTTCAGAATCAACTTGTCAGGAACAGGTTTCAAGGTGGCTGAGGAAATCACCTGGATCTCCCAGGGAAACTACGCGGTGACTCGTATCCAGAAATCACAGGTACCTCATCACACACGCACACACACACACACACACACATCCATCACATGCCAAACGTAACAGTATTCAATTTGCTTAGATTCACCTTCATATCAGCTCATAAACCTCTGGTTGATTTTTTTTTTTAGTTGATTTGCTTTTTTAATTCTTGTATCTACGTCCCTTGCCAAATACTAAATACAAATAATCATAAGTATGCCCACATTTCTGTTTTAAAACCCCTTTTTTCTCATTTAATGTTGAAATTTTCTAAGAAACTGAATGTTGGGTGTTCATTAGCTGTGAGCCATAATACTTAAAACTGGCCAAAATGATTAAGAAATATATCACTATGCCTTTAAAAAAAATCTATGTAATATATTCTTATAGAATGATTGAAATAAATTAATCAGTTTCAGCCCCACTGATTTGTTTTGAAAAATTACTCGAGTGTCAGCTCATGTCATTATTTCTGTGTCCACAGGATGGCAGCAGAGTGACGGGGTTCTGCGGAGGGTACTGTGGAAAATGTACGCCGTCCTCTGGTGACGCTCTGCCTGTCACAGTTGAATAGATATGCAGCAACAAAACAGGTGGATTTTCAGTTATTACAGAAGATAAAACAAATATATCAATATTATGTTTCTGGTTACAAAATAGATGCTGGCAGCAATTTCTTTTGCTCATCTAACACGTTTTCTTGGACAGTTCTTAAAACGGCTGGATGTTAATCGCATTTGTGTGCTTTGCTTTTATTTACTTGCAGCGCTGTGCATTCTTCTTCTGGTGCTAAATTTCCCTCCTTATCAATGGTGCTATGGCCAACTTGGAGCTCAAACTCATCCATCACCTCTTTGACTCATTGTGTGTGTGTATAGTGTAAATTATTCCACTGTAAGTACTGTAAATAGACCGATCAAATCTCTTATTTATTCTACTTGCCATTTATTTTTGTATTGTAAAATAATTTAAAGGTTTTGTTGTCAAAAGCTTGCGCTAAATATGCTAGTATTAATGCAGTTTATGTCAGATTTTCCTTCCACATTTTATCACTAATGTTTAACTTTAAAGTTACTATGCAGTGCAGCCATATATGTGTGTGTGTGTGTGTGTGTGTGTGTGTGTGTGTGCGGGCGTGTGTGAGTGTGTGTTTGTTTTCTCTCCAGTAAGTCCAGTAATCGCGTTGTGATTGTTGCCAAACCAAATGTTTTCATGCAGTTTTCTTTTGACAAACCAATTACTCCTCAAGCAGCAGCAGCATTTATACGTACAAGCATTATGTAGCGGCTGTCAGCTGCCGGACCTTTAAGAGGTTGTCCTGCAGTAAGTCGATCTGACTCTGTGCGCTTCTGCTTCCACTTACTGAGCCACTGAACTCCTTCGCGACCTCCGCGTTTAAATTCCTCTCCCTTACATGCCCGATCCCGCTCAATTTTCCTCGGATCTGCTGCGCTTGAGGCTGATCCGATCTGAAACCGGTTGTCTGAAGCCAACTGGACAGCGTGGGAATCCTTCCCTCGCTGCTAACTCTGGCTTTCGTTCGCTCGGGCTGGAGAGAGGAGGAGGTTGGAGGTCCTTTACGTAAGTGGAAATCGACGGGGTCAGGTGCTGTAGAAATGTCTCTGCTGTGCAGCTGCGGAGCTCTGGCAGTTTGGCGTCTACAGATTGTCGACGTCTGAGGGACAAAGTTACACGGGTGGTAAAAAATATATGACATGTACCAGTGCATACAGAAAAGCCTTTTCCACAGCATGATGCCGCCACCGCCATGTGTCACCCTGGGGTGGTGCTTTCAGGGTGTTAGCTTTATATCTTCTCCATAATTGGCCACAACCTGAACTCCAGATGACCTGTATTATTTTATTTAGCGGCATCAAAATAAAAAAGGAGCTGAATGCTACTTTTAAGGTTGTGGTTATAATTCGGTAGAGTTCAAGGGTCTGAATGCTTTTGCAGGGCTTTGTAATTCTGTTCAGCTGTGTAAATGGACACATGACAGGATTCTGATAAAACAGAGTTCATGATGCCACACATCAAGGAAGATAAAGTCCCCTGGTCCAGCATGCAGTAACCAGAAAAGAGCTGTTAGCCTTTAGTGTTTTTATTTACCCAACAGTTGGGCATCTTCTCTCTATTTTCTTGGTAGAATAAGAGGGAAAAGACTTCACCTCAAGCCAAATAAGATTCCTCAGAAACTCTGGAGATGTAATGAAGATGTTGGGGTTGTTTGACCCCAGAGACAAGTCAGTCTGCTAAATTTGCAGTGAGTCTGTCCAAAGTGCTGCTCGTGCGTCGTGTACCTCACGTTCTTTTCTATATCCAAACTGCACATCGTCTTCTGGCCTTCTGCTTTGTCGTTTTATTTAAAGAAAACAGGGTACTTTATACTTTGCGCAGTTTTTTTAATTTTTTTTTATTTTTGTTCCTCTCTGGCCACTGTTACACTCTATGACCTGATCTGCTAAAAAAATAAAAATAAAAAATAGAAAGTCCAGAAGGAAATGCATGGATTATACATAAAATAAAAAGCCATTTTGTTACTGTTGTGAGCCGTTTTGTGTGTGTGTGTGTGTGTGTGTGTGTGTGTGTGTGTGTGTGTGTGTGTGTGTGTGTGTGTGTGTGTGTGTGTGTGGTGCTATTTCGGTGCCTTACGTGCGCAGCCTTCAGCCAAAGGAAATTCACTAGTCTTAATCTACGACTCGGCAAGTATTTAAAGACACGGGGACGAAAGCAGGCTGTGTCTTACTGAAGGTCATGACTGACAAATGCACTTCTGATCATCAGAACGTCGTCCAATCAGGTTCTCAGGTGTCATAATGAAGGGATTATTTTATTTAAGTGTGTCCTCTTTTCTTTTGTTGGTTTCTTCTTACATTTAACTCTTGTTTACCAGGTAACACAACACGTATCATTTCTTTTACTTTTGTAAAATGCCTTTATATGTATAATTTTTGTTTTGTTTTTATATGCAAGTATTTATTGTACCTATGTATGTGATTGTACATAAAACCGTGGCTATGAATGATTACAGACACGAGCGTTGCCATAAAATGAACAATCTTGCAGTATTATTATTTTTTTATTTTTTTTCTTCTGTTGTATGAATACAGTTATTTATATTTCAGCCCTTTCGGCATAAAAACCTATGAGCAGTATTTGCTTGTGCCATGTTAAAACAGTGATTTGTGTATGAAACGCAGACAGGGCGATGATTGGATTGTAATAAAAAAAAAGCTTGACATGCGTCACGGTTGTCTGTCTGATCCGCTCACTAATGCATCATTTCCACAGCAGTCGGTCCTGTGCGGTAAAAAAAAAATAAATAAAAGAAATATATCACGAGAAGTCGATGGACTGCTTAATGGTTGCACAGTAAAATTCCCCCTGCATAAAGCATCTGTGTAATTATGATTACGCAGTTTAAATCTTCTGAACAGTCTCGCTCATGGCTTGATAGATGGGTTATACAGAACTAATTTGGTTCTGTTATGGCAGTAAATTACCAGGTTAATGATATTTTTTTCCCCCCTGGAGAGACACTAGATTGGTGGGACATAATGTCAACTGAGGGCTGCGTGGTGGAGAAGTTGTAAGTCATGTTGCCTGGCTGCAAAAAGGTCAGCGGTTTGAATCCCACCCAGGGATTTGAGTATGCCTGTTCTTGCTGGGCTTCCTCCCAAAGTCCAAAAACATGCATGTCAGGTTTACTAGTCTCTAATTGACATTAGGTGTGTTAGTGTGTGGTTCTGGGCCTTACTGTTGCTCTGGGTTCAATGTCATCCAGGCTCAGTTTATTTTAAACATACTTAGAGCATTAGGCTGGTAGCATAGCTCAGTGGGTAAGTCACCAGTCTTCCACCCGGGAGACCCGGGCTGGGGCAAACAGTTACAACATTGAAATTGAGCTATGCCTTAGGCAAGACCCTTGGAGCTATATAGCCTACCTCATACCATGAGAGACATTGATATGCATAACATGCCGGCTCAGACGTTGCCCGGCCAAACAAGGACTGCGTCTGGTGCTGGCGAACAAGAGCCCCTTGATGAAAAATGGGCTACT